>NC_041401.2:108172777-108472777 GCF_900747795.2 Erpetoichthys calabaricus
ATATATATATATATATATATATAAATATATAAATATATAAAATATTTCCACTGACATGGCAAATAAGTATACAATACTTCTTTTATACTCATATATAACATTTCAGGATTAATGTCCGGTAGAACTTTGTTATTGCCCAGAGGGGGCTGGGTGGTCTCATGGCCTGGAACCCCTGCAGATTTTATTTTTTTTCTCCAGCCATCTGGAGTTTTTTTGTTTTTTCTGTCCTCCCTGGCCATCGGACCTTAATTTTATTCTATGTTAATTAGTGTTGTCTTATTTTAATTCTTACTTTGTCTTTTTTTCTCTTTTTCTTTCATCATGTAAAGCACTTTGAGCTACATTATTTGTATGAAAATGTGCTATAGAAATAAATGTTGTTGTTGTTGTTGTATTCCATTATTTTCTCTGAAATGATCATTTATTTGGTTATATGTGTTACACTTTAATGAAAGAAACAGTAGGAATTGTGGCCGGATGAAGGAATGACAGTTCAGGTCATCCCTTTTATTCATCCGAACATGAGAAAATGTAAAAAAGAAAACAGAAATAGCACTCATAGGCATGTGCCCCTTTCAGCAGGGAATCGTAACGTAAGCAAAATATGAGGCTTTATTGTTTCTTAGTGGAGCTCCGTCTCACTGGTTGCTCTGGCCAAAAGTGTCACCTCCTTCCAGAACGCATGGATTTTTATCTTGGCAGTACCAGGATTGGGGCAAAATGCCTTCACCAGGTGACTTCTCAGCACTGTGGGTAAGAAGGAGAAGAGAGCAATAGCAGCATTGCCCACTTTCACCTCAACAGGTTATTACTGACCTTGACTGAGCCTGTGAGGAGGTTCTCGAACATACATGCATGACAGTATTCAGCGAGACAAAAAGAAAAATTCTTACCTGAAAGAACACATGTATTTTTCGCTAATCTCTATCATTCACATGATCACTTGCTCCTATTTATAGTACACCTATTTGCACATACATTGTTTTTTATCTTGTATAGTGATTGTATTTTTATGTTGGGCACTATTTTATTTGTGGATGTGTGCTGGCACAAACTATTTTCTGAGTGACAGCAGTATACAGTATATCTATATTTATTTCTATACATACATCTATACCCACAGTATGAATTTGCACGTGTGGCTGGGGGAAGTATTGCATGGGCCTCACTGCTAAGATTGTTGCCCACTGTGACCCAGTTTTGGATAAGCAGTGGAAAATTAATGAATAAATGAATGTCTCACAAATGTTAAAAAGCTGAACTGTGTGCATAAGTATGGAGAGATGAGAATAGTCAAACAAACCTTAAAAAGTTTCTAGATGTCATTAGTGGGGAATAGAGAAGCTAACCAAAATTGTTTAAAGCGTCCACTTTAAGTTATTCAATTTTTAATTAAACTTTCTCCAGTACATGGCTTTGGGAAGCAGGTGGTTGTAGTAGTCAATTGTGGGGGTATACCAGCCCATCATGTGACTTAAACATTTGTGAAAGGACAAATATGAGCATTTTAGGAGTGATCTCAATGCTTTAATGTTTTTTCACTCAATTCAATTTTTGTACAAACTGTATTATCTTACACTTGTATTTAGTGTTATTTGTTGACAAAAACAGCTCCTTGCATCTTTGATCTTGTTGCTACAGGCTTTTTCAAAGATGTCTCTTCTTAACTGACAGAATAGTAAGCATAGGTAACCACCCTACAGAGTAGTGTTCGTCACAGAATTTTACAAGAGGGCCACACTTTTCAAATTACAATGGGCCAGAGGCCAGGAGAGTTCTTTAAAAGCTGCTTAGCTGGAAATAATCTTGATGCTGCTTCACTGCAGCCATTTTGTTATTCAGAGGAATTCTTATGAGGAAATCAATATGTGGATCTGACAGACAGTTTTCTTTGCTCAACATTCCGAGCTGAAAACGTGACTTCACAAGTGTAGGTACTCACAAAGAAGGAAAACACATTCTTCACACAGTGCTTAACAGTAGGGAATGCTTTATCATTCACCTGACATCTGATTGAAGTTCAGATGGCAAGATGTCTGGAGTTCACTGATTTCAGTCTTAAATTTAGCTCTGCTACAACAGGGATGTGTGATTATGAGCAACAGGAAGGACACAGGCACACTGAAAGGGCTTTCAAGAAAGTTACATTTTAGAATTTAGTCTCATTTTTTAATTCATGATTCCAATTTGCCTCAAATCTTTTCCAAGATCAGCATTAATTTATCATAGTCTAAATGTTTCATTAACTCTGCTATGTCATTTGTGAGCACTTTGTGTGAAAAAAAGTGATAAAAACCCTTTGTTTTATATGAACAATATGAGTGATTTTTTTCTGAAACATGAGTATGACACATAGCATTTGTCCCAAAAGTCTGTTGTTTCCATGGAGTTGGAGAGTAAGTACCTTAAAATGAGCAGTGAAGTCAGTTAATAGCGCTAATTTTAAAATTCATGTTGGTGCTCCTACCTCTGCCTCCTACTCTCTTGTTCCTCTGCTTGCAACAAATTCCCAGATCTGAGGGAATTTGTTCCAAGAGTCTTCCTCTGGATAGCCACCTCACTTAAAATATGTAACATTAATTTGCTATTATTTGTTGCAATAAATAACTGCCTAATTGTATTAAATAATATAAAGTTGCTCACCTCACTTTGCATTACAAAATTACCAAACTGCACTTCATACACCTCTAGGGAGGGAGAAAAGGACCTGTACTGATTGGCTAGACAGAGGGACCGAGCTGGGAAAGATGTGCAGCAGGTTATAATAAGCGAGGAGAGTGTGTTGTGCAGATGGAAAGAGTACTTTGAGAGGCTTATGAATGAAGAGAATGAGAGAGAGAAGAGGTTGGATGATGTGGAGATAGCAAATCAGGAAGTGCAATGGATTAGCAAGGGGGAAGTAAGGACAGCTATGAAGAGGATGAAAAATGGAAAGACCGTTGGTCCAGATGACATACCTGTGGAAGCATGGAGGTGTTTAGGAGAGATGGCAGTGGAGTTTTTAACCAGAGTGTTTAATGGAATCTTGGAAAGTGAGAGGAAACCTGAGGAATGGAAAAGAAGTGTACTGGTGCCGATATTAAAGAATAAGGGGGATGTGCAGGACTGCAGTAACTACAGGGGAATAAAATTGATGAGCCACAGCATGAAGTTATGGGAAAGAGTAGTGGAAGCTAGGGTTAAGAAGTGAGGTGATGATTAGTGAGCAGCAGTATGGTTTCATGCCAAGAAAGAGCACCTCCAGCACTTTGTGGACCTGGAGAAAGCATATGACAGGGTGCCTCGAGAGGAGCTGTGGTGTTGTATGAGGAAGTCGGGAGTGGTAGAGAAGTACGTAAGAGTTGTACAGGATTTGTACAAGGGAAGTGTGACAGTGGTGAGGTCTGCAGTAGGAGTGATGGATGCATTAAAGTTGGAGGTGGGATTACATCAGGGATCGGCTCTGAGCCCTTTCTTATTTGCAATGGTGATGGACAGGTTTACAGACGAGATTAGACAGGAGTCCCGGTGGACTATGATGTTTGCTGATGACATTGTGATCTGTAGCGAGAGTAGGGAGCAGGTTGAGGAGACCCTGGAGAGGTGGAGATATGCTCTAGAGAAAGAGAGGAATGAAGGTCAGTAGGAACAAGACAGAATACATGTGTGTAAATGAGAGGGAGGTCAGTGGAATGGTGAGGATGCAGGGAGTAGAGTTGGCAAAGGTGGATGAGTTTAAATACTTGGAATTAACAGTACAAAGTAATGGGGATTGTGGAAGAGAGGTGAAAAAGAGAGTGCAGGCAGGGTGGAATTGGTGGAGAAGAGTGTCAGGAGTAATTTGTGACAGACAGGTATCGGCAAGAGTGAAAGGGAAGGTATACAGAATGGTAGTGAGACCAGCTATGTTATATGGGTTGGAGACAGTGGCACTTACCAGAAAGCAGGAGACAGAGCTGGAGGTAGCAGAGTTAAAGATGCTAAGATTTGCACTGGGTGTGACGAGGATGGATTGGATTAGAAATTAGTACATTAGAGGGTCACCTTAAGTTGGACGGTTGGGAGACAAAGTCAGAGAGACGAGATTGCGCTGGTTTGGACATGAGCAGAGGAGAAGGATGCTAAGGATAGAGCTGCCAGGGAAGAGAAAAAGAGGAAGGCCTAAGAGGAGGTTTATGGATGTGGTGAGAGAGGACATGCAGGTGATGGGTGTAACAGAGCAAGATGCAGAGGAGAGAAAGATATAGAAGAAGATGATCCACTGTAGCAACCCCTAACTGGAGCAGCCAAAAGAAGAAGAAGATTACATTACTCTCTTTGGTACTTGTATCAGAGACAGTCACTTGGTCCTAGCTTATTTGTGCCTCTTTTTCAAATGAGAAACCAATTCATTGCAATGTTAGAATGTTGTTTTGATGTTCTGGAAGTGTAAGCATGCTAAACTCTGTGTGATCCTTACTGCTTCAACATCCTTATTAGTACACTACATAGTTGTACTTTATTTGTGAAACTGTGCTGTGCCTTGTTTTAAAGCAATTAAACTTGTAAAAATTGCCTTAATTATTATTAGTCTAAAACAGAATTACAGGCTGTACTTTTGCCATTGGGAGCCGCTTATGGTCTGCATGCCGCACAATGAAGAACACTGTTCTAGAGTCTTTTATTTATTCATTATATATTCCTTAATGCAGTATGTTTTAAAGAAACTGCACTAGTTAAAACCTTAGCAGAATAAAATAACCTTGAGTATACCACTGGATGATTTTAGACATTGTGGTGGATTGCAGGCTTCCTATTCCAGCCCTCACCCCCAGGCCGCCAGGAGGAGCTCTCCCAACAGCATGGACGTGCCCCGAGTTCCAGCAGGGCCTCATGGACTATGTAGTTTGTATACACAGCCCTGCTGGATACCTTGGGGACCACTGGGAGTCGCTGTCGGGAAGCCCGTGGACTTATGTGTGCCCTATAACCTGGAAGTACGTCCTGGTCACATGAGCAGGAGAGATGACGTGCTTCCAGGTTGAAGATAAGGACTGTTTACCCTGACCCGGAAGGAATAAGGAACTGTGGACTGTTGGGCAGGAACACCTCCGGGTCAGGGTGTATAAAGGACTCTGGGAAAGCCCAGTACACTGAGCTGAGCTGGGAGGTAGGGTGGCTAAGTGTCTGGGAGAAGGAGGAAAGAGTATTGTTGTGATTAGTTTATATGAGTAGTGTGGAGTGGAGGGTGCTTGGTGCACTGTACTGTAATACAATAAAAGAGTCTTGTACTATTACCTGGTGTTTGGAGTGGTACCTGAGGGTTCAAGAGGTGGACAAAAGCCTTAACTGCTACAACATAAATCTAACCTCCCTTTTTTTTAAGAAAAACTCCAGGAGAACTTTTGTTTCAAGAATCTGTGACGTGACCTGACCTTCTGCTTTTATGCACCAAAAATTTGGACTCATTTATTAATAGAGATATATGAAACTACTACTATTTTATTAAACTACTTACAATGATTTTTTAAAATTCTGCCTTTTCATAATCATTTGTAGTGCATCTGTTGTAACAGGTTAAAAACAATTCTGCATAATTGCGTATTTTAAGTTGTGCATTTGTTCACAACAATGGGTGCGACTGTTTTCATAGAATACATCTCTTATGCAGTCCCAAATATTTATTACAAGCCATCCCCAGCGGCGTAACAGAGAAACAGGACAGCAAGGAGGGCCCTGGCTGGCTCCCTACTCCTGACATCACACTTCCCCCTCCCCTTGGCCCGCAGCCACTGTCTCGGATTAGTGCAAATATATCGCTTCTGCAAGCAAACTATGTTTCTTAGCACGATGACAGAAGTCATAAAATCAACCGGAATGTTCAAATTATAGAAAAAAAGCCAATCTAAATCCATGAAGTATTTCTCTTGTTCGCTAGCTAAGCAGAGGTAATTAACGCCCCGAGGCTGGAGCGTGAGTGAGGAGGGCCCCGCCCCCTCCCCTTGGCCTGCTGCTTGTCTCTCAGATTCGCGTAAATAAATCTATACCACAAGCGAACTATGATACATAGCACGGGATTTTTTTATATAGAGAGATATATTTTCTTTTGTCTTTGTGGTAGTTTTTGGTGGAGCTCCACCTCACTAAAGTCCTCTGCAACCTTTTTAAAAGACTTGAAGGATTAAAATTAGCACTGTACCGAGTGTTATAATAAAACTTGCCCCATCTAATCTCCTATGACAAATAAGTAGATTATTTTGAATTAAAATATTGAAGAATGCCTAGATAGAGCTGGGAGGTGTTTTCACTCCTAAAGATTTATTTTCTCCAACACCTTTGCCAGCTCAAGTGTTTGTTTTCATCTCTTCTTCTTGAGTGTACTCCCTAGCTTTTCGTGATTTTCCAGAACTAGTTAATTTAGTAATTCTTTAGCCAAAGTATATGTGTTTGGGATGTTGTGAGCCTAAGACTGTATATGTGACATATAGATTTGGAGACGTATGTATTTAGATTTTTACATTTTGATATTGCTTACTCTTTGTTCATTACTGGTCTCCATTAAAGCCTATTATGTCAGGAACTTTGTTATCACCAGGGTTGCCATTTTCTGTGAAGTTAAAAACAGGACATCTCATGGGACATTTGACTTTTATATAATATAGTCACAGACAACACATGTTGGTTGGAATCCCTGACAGGATCAATGGTTTCTTATCCGGTCAGGAGGCCTTTATAATGGAGGGACAATTTGGTTGCTGGTACCTTTCCTTGCTAAGAGGCCATAATAGCGGAAGGGCAGAGGAGACTGCCTCCCAGGGCCATGTATTACCCCAATACTCAAGGGACAGCAATCCCCTTGCACACCTGCATATATATTTATCACCTGAAAAAGTAATAGCCTTTTCTTTGTGAGTGATGCACACACAAAAACTGAAATAGTTCTTTTCCTATCAAAATTAGAGGAAACTTCGCTGCAAGATGATTGTGTGCATCAGTAGTCAAGCACAAAACGGGAATCCCTGCAATTCTATCACAGTTTTAACTAAACCACTGATTTCACTATTGCTTGTTTTTCTGTGTGCACTTGAAATTTTCCTCATGAGTCTAGAAAAATGTTTTTCAATTGAACACATGTTCAGTCTGTTGATGTCTTACGCAATTGAATGCTAAAGTCCCTTCAGCAGCATGAAAGATCTCTTCACTGGATCCAGGATGCACGATGAAGTTTGTGATCTTCATTGAACTAATCACTGTCTTTCACTATATGGAAGCTTATTACATACAATTAAAAAAAAATATTTTAAAAGATATTGCTTACTGTTGCCAGTATTTTAATGTACGCATGTGCTTCAATGATCTAGCGAGAGAAAGGTTATGCACATGCATATTGTACAATCAAGTTACAAGAGCTAAATAGATGTCAGAGGCATACAGTTAGTTTTAATATGGCTTATGTTAGGACAGATATTTTACCACAGGCAGAGGTGTTGTGACTGTCAAAACTTTATCCATGATGGCCACTGCAAGCAGGAAACGTATCCCTCCTTGCAGAGCCGGTTCTAGGATTTTTGCTGCCCTAGGTAAACTTGTAAATGGCGCCCTGCTACCCCTTTTGGTTTGAGAGGAATCATCACTGCCATTACTGTACATTGAGACCTGGAGAAGGGACTGGGAACAGCAAAGTATTTAGGACCTTGAATTCACAATTTGAGAATGTCGAGTTATAGTAACGTCTGTTTACAAGACTGTCTCAGAAAAATACACTCTTGAAGGGTGCCATTTCAGAAAATAAGTAGGAATCGGGCTATATTAGTAGTCTTTATTTATTGCTTTCAATGTTTCTCAAAAGAAATTAAGCAAAAAACATTTACATTACTGCTAAAACTATGATTTGTTTTCTATAGTTATCTAGTTAAACCAGCAGCTGAAAATGTGCCTTTTGGTGATGGTGAAATTCTATCCATCCATCCTTTTTCCAACCCGCTGAA
This sequence comes from Erpetoichthys calabaricus, assembly GCF_900747795.2. NCBI lineage: Eukaryota > Metazoa > Chordata > Cladistia > Polypteriformes > Polypteridae > Erpetoichthys > Erpetoichthys calabaricus. Next base: position 108,180,724 of record NC_041401.2, read on the forward strand.
TCCGAACACAGGGTCACGGGGTTCTGCCAGAGCCAATCCCAGCCAACACAGGGCAGAAGGAAGGAACCAATCCTGGGCAGGGTGCCAACCCACCGCAGGTGAAATTCTATACAGTATACAATTTTTTTTTTAACCAAGACATTACCATAACCCTAAATGTCTCATTTAAATTAATAAAATAAATTGAAAACTTAGCATAATGATAACAGTCAGTAAAACTGAAAATGATGATTATCTTTAAATAGGAATCTTTACCCACAATTCCTATTTACCATATGCTTGTGTAAGTAAATAATACAATCTACCTATCCATAAAAATGCACAACTTCTTTAGCATGCCCAGAGCGATTCTCACAAATGGTGGTGAACAACAGAGGACAATATTTTCTAAGTTTCAACAAAAGTTTTAATTTATGTCCATTTGGGAGATGATCATAGTTTGGGTTAAATCAGCTTTTACAAATTCATTCAAGAGCTACAGTCCTGTTGAGACACACAACATAAACATTTCTTTGTGTTCCAGTCCAGTCCAGACAAATTTTTCTAAACAAAATAAAGATAGGATTCTCAGCATGGGGCTACAGTAATGTGCCATGACCACCAGATTGTGCCCTAGGCTGCCTATGCCCAGAAACGGCCCTGCCTCCCTCAAGAAAATAGATAGATAGATACTTTATTAATCCCCAAGGAGAAATTCACATACTCCAGCAGCAGCATACTGATAAACAACAATATTAATTAAAGAGTGATAAAAACACAGTGCAAGTTAAAAAGTGCAAGGTGGACTGTGCGAGGCAGGTATAACAGTCAATAACATTGTATAATGTTAACGTTTAACCCCCCGGTGGAATTGAAGAGTCCCAAAGTGTGGGGGAGGAACGATCTCCTCAGTCTGTCAGTGGAGCAGGACATTGACAGCAGTCTGTCGCTGAAGCTGCTCCTCTGTCTGGAGATGATAATGTTCAGTAGATGCAGTGGATTCTCCATGATTGACAGGAGCCTGCTCAGCGCCCATCGCTCCACCACAGATGTCAAACTGTCCAGCTCTGTGCCTACAATAAAGCCTGCCTTCCTCACCAGTTTGTCCATGGCATGAGGCATCCCTCTTCTTTATGCTGCCTTCCCAGCACACCACTGTGTAGAAGAGGGCGCTCGCCACAACCGTTTGATAGAACATCTGCAGCATCTTATTGCCAGCCTTCTAAGGAAGTATAGTCGGCTCTGTAGTACCATGGATATGTCATCAAATATATTACTCCCAGTTTAATGTTGTTGTCACAGGTATGTCTCAGAAACGTGGAAGGCTTGTTTTCCAAAATTGAAAACTTTGCTGCTTCACAATGGACATACTTGGTAAGTTTTATAGCTTGTTTTTAAGATGGGACCCAGGTACCCTTGATCTCCATTATAAACCGAAGTGCAGGATACATATTTTTTAAAATTACAAAAACATCATGCAGCACATAAATATATGCCAAAATTGTGAACAAACAGCTTATCATTTAAGGTTAGTGCTGGAATGCAACCAAATTTAATGTGATGATCAGGAGAAGAGTCATTTAAACAAGCAAGTGATGGTAAGCAGAAGTCTAATAAAGAAAGCATTAAACCCAGACTGTAACCCAAAAATACAAAGTCAAAATACTAAAGCATAAACTCAGGTATCGAGAGGACTTTTCAGGATCATAGACATGAAACGAATACCACAATTTAAAATAGTGGCAACTGGAAGTAAACAAAAATAACAGCCATTTAAAAAAAAATATATAAATATAGAAACGGATAAAAAAAAAACTCATAAGGGAAAATGTTAGTCAGAAATAAGAATCATTAAAGATATGTTTAAAGAAAAATTAAACTGAGTCCTTTAATGGGTTTTTTAAACTTGTCTGACAAAAATGGAAGTACCATTTTCCTTGCTTTTTACAACTTCAAACACATTGCTCTAAAACAATGACAAATATATTAAACTACAAACGTACAGTATGTGGGACAGTCATGACATAAGCTCACATGTCAAATGGTATGCCATTGTGAGCCAAGAAAAATATTTACAGAAGGGAATCAATTATTGCCACTGCCAGGAATATATGCATTTTCATATTAAATACTAAAAAGAATACTGCACTGCAGCCATTCCGAAGCCTGCCAATTTAACACACAGACTACATCATAAGTATGCAAGTGTTTCACTCTTTTTTCAGTGTCAGTTTAACCCAGTTATGTTTTTTCATTATTCATTTTCTATAGAAATAAATAGAATGAATAGACTGCTGGTGCATCATTTCACAAATAATTAACACATAGTCTATTAATGTACTTAGATTTTGTAGAGTTTAAAGTTTTTCCATCACATTCCATATTATCAAACTTAATGATTTCCACAGAGATTAACACATTTAACATTACTTGCTATATATGAATAGCTACTGTACCAGGCATTCCTTGTACTGTTTTAAATGCATATGTGTAACAAAAATGATTTTTTCAGCCTGCTTTCCCACTTTATCTTACCAAGCAGAAATAAGTTGGACATTTACCAGAGTGTAATTCCTAATTATCTTTTTCTCTTTTTTCTTAATTAGTTCCTAGTGAATGAATGGCAGTAATAAATCTATGGAATTGTGTTCTGTAATCTTGTGGTCAGTTGCACATGTATCATTCAAAGTATTAAAATATTATAATTTTTATATTATTTACCAAAAAGATTTTTAATAGTACTGTAATTGCTATATATATATATATATATATTGTGGCACACGGCTGGGGGTGGTACCCAGCCAGGACGCCCAAGAGGACTGGAGGAGGGCTTATGCCTCCTCCAGACCACGAGGGGGCGGCCACCCTGGTGGCTTTGAGGACCACGGGTACAGAGCTTTGATGCTCAACCCTGTAGGGGCCCGTGGTCACCGCCAGGGGGCACCCTGATACCTGTAGAGCCCTGGCCCTCAGCACTTCGGCCACACCCGGAAGTGCTGGGGGGAAGAAGACCAGGGACACCTGGAGTGCTTCCGGGTGCACAGCCAGTACTTTCGCCACACTGGGGAGTGCCAGCGGAAGATAATTGGGAGGTACCTGGAGCACATCCGGGTGGGGATAAAAGAGAGCCGCCTCCCTCCGTTCGATGGCTTGAGTTGGGAGTGGAGGCAAGGAGGCAGCCTGAAGAGAAAGAGGCAGTTTGGAAAGGCCTGAACTTTGGGGGAGTTTGGGGTTGTGAGTGCACCTTGTATATAGTAGAATGTATAATAAACGCGTGTTGGGTGAACCATCGCTGTCCACCTGTCTGCGTCCGGGCTGTATTCCACTATATATATATATATATATATATATATATAGCATAGTTTACTGTCAAATGATGCAAAGTGTATGTGACATGTTTTTCGCCCTCATTTGGGCTCATCAGGCGTACACACTGTATTGCTCAACTCTTGGGGAATGGCAGACCAACCACAAGCGTTACCTGGTAGGTAACCACCCACACAATTTAGGTCGGGACTCAGACTACGAATGCAATGAATGTAACTACTCTGGACCTACAGGCTGTCAAATAAACGAACCACACACCGTGGCACAGCGTAAAGGGGCTTCGTCTCTGATGCTGACGTCCGAGGTTCAATCCCCAAGAGGGGAGCAGTAGAGTGTGTATGCCTGATGAGCCCAAATGAGGGCAAAACACGAGTCACATACTCTTTGCATTATTTGACAGTAAACTATGCAACATTCCATGATCTGCTTCTCGCAACTGAAAAGGGCACCGTGGCGGATGTTTGCCGAATGGCAGACCAACCACAAGCGTTACCTGATAGGTAACCACCCACACAATTCAGGTCGGAACTCAGACTACGAATGCAATGAATATATATATATTTAAATTGGCTTGTATTCGCTGCAAAGACTGACAGTGGAAGATAACTGCACATCGGTTCTCCCATAATTCTATAATGAGTTTCATAGATATGTTTCCTATCTCCTCTGGGCGTGATTGTATGTGAAACTGTTTTTCATTTGTACTTGTTGTAATTGCCTTTATATGTGGTCCTTAAAGAAATATTGTTTGACCAGTAACGGCGTACTGCATGTATACACTTGGCTTGAGCATTCATAGTTTTCATACTCTTTCTCTGTACGTTTAGCATTTGTTTGCTCAGAGGTTGATGCACTTGCTGCTTCCTGAGCAGCTCTTCTTTTCTCCACCCTAGCAGCCCGCTTCTTTTCTTGTTTTGTCGGCATCTTTTCGCGTTAAAACTGATAAGACAGTGTTTATGTTGCGATTACTTAGTATGTTTTGCTGGCCGCTGCCGAGAGTTGATTCTATAATAAAATAAAATAAAAATGAAAAGAGGAATAACCTTGGAGGTCAATCATCACCCTGAAAGAGAATAGTAGACGTCACGTACTATATACAGGTATGTACCAAATTTCAGGTCAATAGGTCAAACGGTTTGCGAGCTACAGGTGATTTAAAATCCTGGACAGACAAACAAATAGCCAGGGTAGCGTATTATATATAAAGATTTACAAAGAATTTCGTCATGGTGCATGCTGTTAATGTGAATGCAAATTAAGATTGATTAATTGATTAAGATTGATTAATTGATGTCAGTTTGCTTAGTCCTTAATTTATTTGTATGTTCTATACATGTCAGGACTGGACATTCCTTGATGGCAAATCAACCCCATGATATTTTTAATAGAACAAGATTTACCACAATGGAAATTTCCTAGGTGCCTGTGGAAATACTTCATGGCATTTATAGCTGTGTGCTTTCCAAGTTCACAAAATCAAGCAGCTACTGACCTGGCAAGATAGGGTCCAACATAAATCAAATGAACACCAACAGTACTATTCACAATTCAAGAATGTTTGTTTTTTTAAAAAAATAAGTGAAAATTGAAAGAAGAACAAATCTCGCCCCTCCTCGAACTGCCACCTTATTGTGGTGGAGGGGTTTGCGTGTCCCAATGATCCTAGGAGCTCTGTTGTCCGGGGCTTTATGCCCCTGGTAGGGTCACCCAAGGCAAACTGGTCCTAGGTGAGGGATGAGACAAAGTGCGGTTCAAAAGACCTTCTATGATGAACAAAAAATTTGGATGGCGCTTTTCCTTGCCCAGACGCGGGTCACCGGGGCTCCCCTCTGGAGCCAGGCCTGGAGGTGGGGCTCGATGGTGAGCGCCTGGTGGCCGGGCTTGCACCCATGGGGCTCGGCCAGGCACAGCCCGAAGAGGCAACATGGGTCCCCCTTCCCATGGGCTCACCACCTATGGGAGGGGCCAAGGAGGTTGGGTGCAGTGTGAGTTGGGTGGTGGCCGAAGGCGGGGACCTTGGCGGTCCGATCCTCGGCTACAGAAGCTGGCTCTTGGGACATGGAATGTCACCTCTCTGAAGGGGAAGGAGCCGGAGCTAGTGCGCGAAGTTGAGAGGTTCCAGCTAGATATAGTCGGACTCACCTCGACGCACAACTTGGACTCTGGAACCAATCTCCTTGAGAGGAGCTGGACTCTCTACCACTCTGGAGTTGCCCCCGGTGAGAGGCTCCGAGCAGGTGTGTGCATACTTATTGCCCCCCAACTTGGAGCCTGTACATTGGGGGTTTACCCTTCGGGTGGGGGGATGGGTCCTAACTGTTGTTTGTGCGTATGCACCGAACAGCAGTTCGGAGTACCCACCCTTTTTGGAGTCCCTGGAGGGGGTGCTAGAGGGCATACCTTCTGGGGACTCCCTCGTACTGCTGGGAGACTTCAATGCTCACGTGGGCAATGACAGTGAGACCTGGAAGGGTGTGATTGGGAGGAATGGCCCCCCCGATCTGAACCCGAGTGGTGTTTTGTTGTTGGACTTCTGTGCTCGTCACGGATTGTCCATAATGAACACCATGTTCAAGCATAAGGATGTTCATATGTGCACTTGGCACCAGGACACCCTAGGCCTCAGTTTGATGATCAACTTTGTGGTCGTGTTGTCGGACTTGCGGCCACATATCTTGAACACTCGGGTGAAGAGAGGGGCGGAGCTGTCAACTGATCACCACCTGGTGGTGAATTGGCTTCGATGGTGGGGGAGGATGCCGGTCAGGCCTGGTAGGCCCAAACGTGTTGTGAGGGTCTGCTGGGAACGTCTGGTAGAGCCCCTGTCAGAAGTAGCTTCAACTCCCACCTCCGGCAGAACTTCGACCACGTCCCGAGGGAGGTGGGGGACATTGAGTCCGAATGGGCCATGTTCCATGCCTCTATTGTTGAGGCGGCTGACCAGAGCTGTGGCCATAAGGTGGTTGGTGCCTGTCGTGGCGGCAATCCCCGAACCCATTGGTGGACACCGGTGGTGAGGGATGCTGTCAAGCTAAAGAAGGGGTCCTACTGGTCCCTTTTGTCTTGTGGGACTCTGGAGGCAGCTAATATTTACCGGCAGGCCAAGCGGAATGCGGCTTCAGTGGTTGCTGAGGCAAAAACTCGGGCATGGGAGGAGTTTGGGGAGGCCATGGAGAACGACTTTCAGACGGCTTCGAGGAGATTTTGGTCCACCGTCCGGCATCTCAGGAGGGGGAAGCAGTGCAGTGTCAACACTGTATATGGTGGGGATGGTGCGCTGCTGACCTCGACTCGGGACGTTGTGGGTCGGTGGGGGGAGACCTCCTCAATCCCACTAACATGCCTTCCAATGAGGAAGCAGAGCCTGGGGATTCGGAGGTGGGCTCCCCCATCCCTGGGACTGAGGTCACCGAGGTGGTCAAAAATCTCCTTGGTGGCAGGGCCCCGGGGGTGGATGAGATACGGCCGGAGTTCCTCAAGGCTCTGGATGTTGTAGGGCTGTCTTGGTTGATACGTCTTTGCAACATTGCATGGACATCAGGGACAGTGCCTCTGGATTGGCAGATCGGGGTGGTGGTCCCTCTCTTTAAGAAGGGGGACCGGAGGGTGTGTTCCAACTACAGAGGGATCACACTCCTCAGCCTCCCTGGAAAAGTCTATTCGGGGGTTCTGGAGAGGAGGGTCCGTCGGATAGTCAAACCTCAGATTCAGGAGGAACAGTGTGGTTTTCGTCCTGGTTGCGGAACAGTGGACCAGCTCTACACCCTTAGCAGGGTCCTGGAGGGTGCATGGGAGTTCGCCAACCAGTCTACATGTGTTTTGTGGACTTGGAAAAGGCGTTCGACCGTGTCCCTCGGGGAATCCTGTGGGGGGTGCTCCGGGAGTATGGGGTACCGGACCCCCTGATAAGGGCTGTTAGGTCCCTGTACAACTGGTGTCAGAGCTTGGTCTGCATTGCCGGCAGTAAGTCGAACCCATTTTCAGTGAGAGATGGACTCCGCCAGGGCAGCCCTTTGTCACCGATTCTGTTCATAACTTTCATGGACAGAATTTCTAGGCGCAGCCAGGGTGTTGAGGGGGTCCGGTTTTGTGGACTCAGGATTGGGTCACTGCTTTTTGCAGATGATGTTGTCCTGTTTGCTTCATCAGGCCGTGATCTTCAGCTTTCTCTGGATCGGTTCGCAGCTGAGTGTGAAGCGGCCGGGATGGGAATCAGCACCTCCAAATCCGAGGCCATGGTCCTCAGCCGGAAAAGGGCGGAGTGCCCTCTCAGGGCCCTCTCTATGGAGTGCCCTCTCTGTGTTCCAACCCTCACCTACGGTCATGAGCTATGGGTAGTGACCGAAAGAATGAGATTGCGAATACAAGCGGCTGAAATGAGTTTCCTCTGCAGGGTGTCTGGGCTCTCCGTTAAAGATAGGGTGAGAAGCTCAGTCATCCAGGAGGGGCTCAGAGTAGAGCCGCTGCTCCTCTGCATCAAGAGGAGTCAGATGAGGTGGCTCGAGCATCTGATCAGGATGCCTTCTGGACGCCTCCCTGGTGAGGTGTTCCGGGCACGTCCAACAGGGAGGAGGCCCTGGGGAAGACCCAGGACACGCTGGAGGGACTATGTCTCCCGGCTGGCCTGGGAACGCCTTGGGATTCTCCCGGAAGAGCTAGAGGAAGTGGCCGGAGAAAGGGAAGTCTGGGCATGCTGCCCCCGCAACCCGACCTCGGATAAGTGGAAGAGGATGGATGAATGGAACAAATCTCAAAAAATACAGGAAAAAAGTTATCACACCCCCATCACAAAAACAGACAACAATGTTTCTTTGTAGCCTTTATAAATTAGCTTTCTAATATTAAACTTAAGTTTTGTGTTATAAAATGATTTTGCTCTTTTATTGTAGATTGTAATATATTACAGGGTACACTTTACAGTTTGAAATTGTTGGCTCACCATGCCAATGAAAAATAACCTGACCATCTTCAGAATTTGACAAGACAAAAAACTAGAATATTCCATTTGTATGAAAGCTTTTAGAGGATAACATTAGCCTTCCATTATCTATTTAACTGTATGTTCTGAATAATAATATAAAGCCAAATATTTTATCACAAAGTACACTTAGTAGAATGGCTCTTATGGCACATATATTTAGGTTTTTTTTTGTTATTTGGTCTCTGTTGCTGGTTTTACTGAACATAACATATAAACACATAAAATGTAATTGTAATGTAATAATACTTTTTTTTTAAATAACAATCGTAAATTTACTACAGAAAAAACAGTAGCTGGTGCATGTTTGGCATCAATTGCAGCCTGGATTTGCTTTAGCTTTACCCATCTCTGACCAGGAGAAAGGAAGACATAGATATTTAATTTGCAAATTGTGCAAATATGTTCTAATTTACCTTTCCGCAAATCCTATTGGGAAAGAACTGAGCATATGATGTATTTATACTAGAGATGAATGACTTGTATTGCAATAGACTTGATCTCCTTCTGAAAATTCATATTTTTCCTTGAATAGAGAGAAAGCCATTCGTATTTTTTCATATCCAGGATTATGAGTCTCAGGGCTATTGCTGCATTTACACATTTCATTGGTTTATTACATTTCAATGAGAGTACACCATTGAGCTCAGTGGGGAAAAAAAGCTCCAGCCTCAATAAAAGCACTTCATTTTCGCATTATACTTCAGGTATCATGCTTAGTAGTTTAATAACCATTTTTCTTGAAGAAAAATAAAAAGTGTTTAACCAAAAAAAAAAAAAAAAAAGATGTGAAAAACTTTAATTTAATAAAGATGTAAACTGTTGCTTTTTATCTTTTGTGCTTTTATCACTTGCCAGTATTTTTCCAAGAGTAATTAAAAAATGCATTCTTTTTACCTAATGGATTTAAAAAATGTGTTATTACTGATGTTACTATTATTAAATCTAATTTTGTTTTCTGCAAATATGCTTACTTTAAGTACTTTCTACTTTATGTTTTAAAATCTGTTAAGATTAATTAAATAGAAAAATTCATTTCCAAACCAATTATAATCTAATCCTTAATATCAGAGTACTGTATTTAGGATAGCTTCGGCTTCTTTGATTTTAGGCAAAAAATGTTTTATTCACATTTAAACTAATAGGGCTAACCAAAAATAAGTAGAATAATGAGTATATGTTCTTCATGCCCATGTAATAAACTCCAACAGATGCCTTAACTAAGTAAGACTACTTTCCAATTTATGAGAAAGTGTGAATATTAGAATATTTATATAAATGCACACATCCATTGTCAAACTCACATAATCCACTTTCAAGTCACAGGGTGCTGAAATGTATGCCAGCAGCACTGGCAGACGGTGGAAAAGAACCCTAGGCAGGATGCCAGCCCACCACGGGGCCCACTCAGGCACAGACTCACACTTCAGTTTTTCAAATAATACTCTGTGTACCATATGTTGGCACATAATGCATTTTTATTTTAAGTACTACACTCCCACTGAATCCACTGAAATTTGGGTTAATTTTTAATTGCTGAAGTTAAGATACAGTGATTTTATAATATGTGGTGCATCAAAAATCTATAAAAATAATGGGATAAAATGTCAAGAACAGTATAGAGAAAAGGACATGTGTGCCTTTCTAAGACAAGACAGAAACCGATTTTTAGAAATGTAGAAAAATGACTATTAAAAGACACAGTCCATTTCTCAGTGTAGGTTTGAATCTATCAAACAGGAAGAGGCACTCCCATAAATAACAGATGCAAAATGTACAAAATATTCTCTTTGTAAGCAAATAAACATAGGGATAGAATAAACATGTGGTTGACCAAAGTACATCTTAATAAACATGGATCTTCTCTGGGCCTACCGGTAGATGCTTCAGTTGCTGTTTACCAGGTAAGAGGGCGTGCTGACTTGCCTACCCTACATACTCAATCAGTCCACTAAGTGACCTACCAGATCTAGTCTCCGTTTGATTGTAAACCCTGTTAGAGGTGTAATTCAAATCAGATAGCCTAATCACTTAGGTAATAATCAAGTAAGAGCATGAAGGATCCTATCTGCTAAAAAACACATTGTTAGTTGTCTGCTTTATATGGTATGTTTGTAAGTGAGTCATGTCCCCATTACAAGTGATTGCTGAAAATCTCAGAAAAAGATTTTGATGGGCATCAAACTGCAAAAGGCAGCCAAAAGACCTTAACCTTCATCCATTCATAAATGTAAACTGTCCTAGTAGCGCATACAAATTACACAGAATGTACTCTATAAAACAGAATGAAAAGTAGGGTAATATTTACAAAAAAATAGCAATCTACACTTGCATTTAGACAAATCTGGAAAAAAGAGTGAATCTAAAGAGTGGTTTACCAAAAATTATACTTAATTAACGGATAAAAACACTAGGGTCAAATCAAAGCCCAACCACTATCTGAGTTGGTGTTTGCACATTCTCTCCAGACCAGGATGTTGTCTCTCTGGATAAACTCTCTGGGTCAGTTGCAGGGTACCATACTTGCAGAAGATCAAGACCAGACTACATAGTAGGGTACTAAGAGATCATGTTCCTCTGGTCTAAGAGCTGTCTCAGTGTACAGCAGTTGCACTTTGCTTCCTGAAGTCGGAAAACGGAATAAAGTTGCCTACTAACTTAGACCACAACGTGAAAAGGTTCAACAGAATTAATACGGTGAGTACTCTTATAAAATTAACTTCTGCATGCAACAGACAGGATTGCACAGACAAGAAAAAGCATGTCTTTTTTAGAGCATGGTGATCACAAATCTAGGTATATTCTCACTAGTAAGTACATTATATACTCTGAGCACAAGATCCCTTGATTTATATTCAATAGTTTTCACAATACATCCCAATTTTTTATTAGCCTTCTCAATTGCTCCTTCACATTGCCTAGACAATGCAAATTACAATTGGGGCTTTAGGTGAGACTAGGGTTCTTTATTTTTTTGCCTTGCAATCTGGGGACATAAAAAGGAACACACAAGATAGGCAGTGCAGAAGTTAACTTCTTAAAATCCACTTCCCATAAAAGGCACACTGTATGTTGACACTATATCATTAGCATAAATAAGAAACAAATGAAACATTCCCAGGAGGGTCCTTCTGCCATAAACCCATGTTGGCTGATATTTAATATACTGTCTTCATGCAAGTACTGTTTTAACCTACTCCTTATTGTAGTTTCGTATTGGCTTATTGGGCTCTAATTACTAGGATCCATTTTGTCCCCCTTTCTTGTGGACTGGAGTTAGACTTGTGTTATGATACAGCATCACCAAAAACAGCAAAAATAGATACAGGTCTCAAAATATCACAAGGCAGACCAGGACTTCAGTTGTTCTGATCCACAGAAACAGGCTTCACCCTTGACAGCCTTGCCCCAAGCTCAAATGACAGGCTTTCTGGCCTGCATAGTCTCAAAATGTGGCTCATGACTTTAAAGTACAAACACTTCAGGAAACACAAACTTGTCTTACAGGAGAGAGAAGGAGCAGGAACCTCAGGCCTTTCAGGCAAAAATGTAACAATCTTCCTTATTTTCAATGGTTTATCTATATATATAAAATCCCTATGTGCGTCCAGGTGTCCGTGTGTGGGTGTCTTCTGGTGAAGTGCGCAGGTGCGGGGCACAGTGCTATGCGCGATATTACTGTCAGAGAAAGTTAGAGGCGTTTTACGGAAATACAAACCAGTATTACTACGAGAGGAAATTAAAGGTACACAATACAGTGACGCATATTACAGCCACATACAAGCCAGTATTACTGTCAGAGGAGATTAAAGGCATATTACCAACGTGCACGCCTGTATTACCACCAGAGAAAATTAAAGGTATATTACGGACGTATATTACGGACGTACAAGCCAGCGGACGTACAAGACGGTATCCTTCAATAAGGGCGCGCACAAAAAGGCGAGCCTCAAAAGGACGACCTCAATTGGGCGCGCGTAAATAAAGATCTGCACCTGTTGCTCTTCACATATTCCAGAGCCATTTGAACTAAATTATCTACGTGCCCTTATTGAATAGAGCCGTACAAGACAGTATTACTGTCACAGAAAATTAAAGACACACAATACATGGTGGCAGCCCACGAAGAACGGTCAGCTCAGCAAGTAAACATCAACAAAAGAAAGGCTGAAAGAAAGAAAAATACGACCAACAAAAAGAATGAGGTCAAAGTCCCTTGCCATTTAATATAGACTGTTCCTACTAATGTTTATGCACTACTGTTCTAGCGCCCGTTATTGTAACAGGCTAAATGACTAGTTAAAAAGAAAAGGAAGAAGAAGACTGTAAATGCAGGAAAAAAGAAAGCACAAAAATATCAAAATGAGTTAGCCTAAATAAACAAGAAAAAAGCAAACCATTCCAATCTGAAAATCAAAAGGCATAATCCAAATACAGAGCAAAAATATACCTAGAAATCCAGACTATACTTACAATAAAGATCCTTACTCCTCCACACTTAATGACTCTAATGGACATCTGCACTCACACAGAATAAAGGGTCCAAGGGTGGTTCTTCAGCAATGACATCACACTTGACCCAGTTCTTGGGGTTTCACTCATTGAACACAAGGACAATATCCAAGAATAGATAAATAAAAAGAAGGCATAAACAAACTAATATATTACATGAAAAAATGACATTACATGTAAAATAATAATTGAAAAACCACAGAAATGACAAAGAAAGGAAAAACATACTTAAGTCAGGGATCAGACCATGGCTGCAACACAACATATTTCAACCTTTCAATCATCAGGTCATCAGGTATTTCTCAGATATGAATTTAATGTTGGAATATGCTTAATAAAAGTTTACTAAGGTGCTCCTAAACCATGAATATAAACCTAATACTACAAAGTAGACCATAATCTTTGTTCTTGGTTACTGCCAACAGTAGTCACACAGTATATAGCAGACCTATTCATCAAATGTAATGCTTAACTATACCAGACTACCGACATTTTTTTTTTTTTTTTTTTGTTCTTTATTTCGCCTTATACAATTTCTTGTATTAGGAATTTGGTAGTTTTCGCATACCCCTTGGGGTCAGAGCGCAGGGTCAGCCATTGTACAGCGCCCCTGGAGCAATTTACAGGTTAAGAGCCTTGCTCAAGGGCCCAGCAGAGCAGCGGCCTTTTTTTTTTTTTGGCAGTGACGGGGTTTTGAACCAGCAACCTTTGGGATACCCGCGCAGATCCTTAGCCTCAGAGCCACCACTCCACCTATATATATGTTGATGAAATATTGTGTTGTACCTTTAAGTGGTTTGAGCCACCACTCCGCCTATATATATGTTGATGAAATATTGTGCCGTACCTTTAAGTGGTTTCAGCCTTTTTTTTTCTGGGTAATATTTATTTAACCACTGTGGAAGAAATCAATATATTAATTAAAGAAACAAAACGTATCTTCTACTAGGACAAGTTTGATAAATCCTCTTTGAGTCAGTAATCAGGCAGGAGGAAACCTGTTCATTTCTTTAATTATCTCTTCAGCAAATGTCAAAGAGGGAGCATTCATCAGCATTCACCACAGTAGTCAAAGTATTTTACAGAATAGTCAAAGAAGTGAGGGCAGACATTTTACAAACAACTGAATATATAATAATAGTGCTAATTAATGAATACATTTTACCTGACATCTACTCTGATTGGTCCATTGACTTACACGTCCATATAAAACTCTGTTTTATGATACTCTTGTTCTTCTTATACCTGCTTATGAAGTTTGAATTTTCGGGTGTTTTGTAAATTTTCTTCAATATTGTCCTTTACAGTCTTACATTTTTAGTGATGCCTTTTTTTTATCAATTTCCTCAATTTTTTCCATTTTACTGTTTTTTAGAATACAGTAATCCCTCGCTATATCGTGCTTTAACTTTCACGGCTTCACTCTATCGCGATTTTATATGTAAGCATATTTAAATATATATCGTGGATTTTTTGCTGGTTCGTGGGTTTCAGTGGACAATGGGTCTTTTAATTTCTGGTACATGCTTCCTCAGTTGGTTTGCCCAGTTGATTTCATACAAGGGATGCTATTGGCAGATGTCTGAGAAGCTACCCAATCAGAGCACGTATTGCGTATTAAATAAAACTCCTCAAATATATTGTGAGCACGGGGGCTGTTCGCACCCCTAGAGGATACGGCCGCTCCTCAAAAAACGCTTAAAAACTACCTTCACATTGCTCCCTTCCTTGCTGGGCTTACTTGTGGTTGCTTTGTTGCGTGATATGCTTCCCGCATGGTGCTTCACATACTTAAAAGCTCAAACAGCTCTCTCTCTCTCTCTGTTGCTCTGACATTCTCTGCTCCTTACAGAGGTGGTGTCAGCAGGGGGGCTGTTCGCACCCCTAGAGGATACTGACGCTCATCTAAAAAATGCTGAAAGACTACCTTCACATTGCTCCTTTCCTTGCTGGGCTTCCTTGCAGCTGCTTTATCAAGCAACATGCTTCCCGCACGGTGCTTCGCATACTTAAAAGCCCAAAACAGCACCTATTGATTTTTGATTGTTTGCTTTTCTCTCTTTCTCTCTCTGACATTCTCTGCTCCTGACGCTCAGTCCTTTGAAGAGGAAGAAATGTTTGCATTCTTTTAATTGTGAGACGGAACTGTCATCTCTGTCTTGTCATGGAGCATGTTTAAACTTTTGAAAAAGAGACAAATGTTTGTTTGCAGTGTTTGAATAATGTTCCTGTCTCTCTACAACTTCCTGTGTTTCTGTGCAAATCTGTGACCCAAGCATGACAATGTAAAAATAAACATATAAACATATGGTTTCTACTTCGCGGATTTTCACCTTTCGCGGGGGGTTCTGGAATGCAACCCCTGCGATCGAGGAGGGATCACTGTATACTCATTTTGTGCCAGGACAAGAATGTCTCTGAAGCAACACTAATTATCATTCCTAGTGTTGTGCAGATGTTTTCTTATGCCCCATAAAATCTACTTTTTGCACAATGATGCATTTTTATTTTGGTTAATGTATGTTTTCAAAACCAATTATAATGTAACTATGTTGAGATGGTTCTGTTTTTATTGTTTGAGAAAAACACATTTTCTGCAAGGCAAATGAACTTGTATTTTAAGCATGACCTACAATGAAAGGCTCTTCACCTGCCCTTACAGCACAGTGTTGTTGATCCTTGATCTCTGCTGTCTTCTCAGCAGTTAATACTTCCATTTTTTGATCCACAGTCATTTTAAGTTTGTTTGAATAAGCAAATTCAGAAAATTATTGAAATAAGAGAAAAATGTTAGGGCTTAAAATGTACAATTACATCTTTCCACTTAAAACCATGTCCCTAAGAATTAAATATCATTATGCTATACTTCTGTCACATTAACCTTTTTGCAATCCACTAACACTAAAAACTAGGAAAGGACTCTGCAACCCCATACCAGAATTGTGCTTAACAGCAAAGATGACAGTGCAGCTATTTACCATAACTCTTGCTACAGTAGCAACTGCTATTCTGTTCATCTAGCTTCTCATTTGCTTTTACATTAAACTTTTTCTTTTTTTAAAATTCACCTGCTATCTGCCTCTATAATGTTTGCACTTCATCTGCTTAATGCAAATGTGGGATAGATGAATTTCTTGTGTGTTGTCATGCATGCGCACCAGAGGACCACTTTCCAGGCTCACCTAAGGTATGTGGTACAACCCCAGGACAAGAGGGGACGCTGTCGCTAACAGTCTCGTCATTTTTTTCCCCTCATAGCCTCAAGAAACACCATTAAAAGCCATGGAGTCAAAGAAGTTCTGCCTCTTGCAGTCTGTCCGGAATAAAAGGGTGACGCTCTTGGAAGGTGGGGTCTTATTTGCACCTGACCACACTGGACAGAAAGTCTTTAAATGCCTCCATAGCGATTTAGAAGGAAACAAGCAAACAACTGCAGCGTCATGAAGCACATGTTTTGTTTTGACGTTTTTTTTTTTTTCAAATTAAAAAGAGTTTTGCCTGGTTGGCACCCCAGCTTTTTCTGGACTCACCCTGCCTCAGCACTCCACCCCACTACAGTGGTTATAAATATTTGGTTATTCTGAAATTTTCCAAATTCTGAAAATCAATATAAAGTGAGGACACCACATGAATTACCTTAATGTGGTGCATTCTGCACAGCATTACATGATCAGTAGTATTGTTTTAAAATTTACAAATGAAAATTTAAATCATATTATGATGAAAGAAAAACAAAAATACCTGCCACACCCCAGGTCCAAACCTTGAAGTGCAATAAATTTACTATCAACATGATGCTGTAAGGGCATACAATTCTTTATGTGGTTTGGAGCAGAGGTCGATTTTTAAATATATGAATTGGAATATTCAATGACTAGCAATACTTTTTAAAAGGAGGATTTTTCAAAGGTTCAATAATAAAGAATAAGTCTTTCTCTAGAAAAGTAAAGTCTAGAATGTAATCTATACTAATAAAAGGCAAAGCCCTCACTGACTCACTGACTGACTGACTGACTGACTGACTGACTGACTGACTCATCACTAATTCTCCAACTTCCCGTGTAGGTAGAAAGCTGAAATTTGGCAGGCTCATTCCTTACAGCTTACTTACAAAAGTTAGGCAGGTTTCATTTCGAAATTCTACGCGTAATGGTCATAACTGGAACCTGTTTGACTGACTCACTCATCACTAATTCTCCAACTTCCCGTGTAGGTAGAAGGCTGAAATTTGGCAGGCTCATTCCTTACAGCTTACTTACAAAAGTTAGGCAGGTTTCATTTCGAAATTCTACGCGTAATGGTCATAACTGGAACCTGTTTTTTTGTCCATATACTCTAATGGAGGAGGCGGAGTCACGTATTGCATCATCACGTATTACGCCTCCTACGTAATCACGTGAACTGAAAACGAGGAAGAGATTTACAGCACAAGTCAAACGCGGGAACGAAGGTAAATGACGTTAATTGTTGACTGTCTTTTAATACTGTGTAATTGTTGAGTGTCTTTTAATACTGTGTAAGCATACATATTAACACATGTGCAATTAAACGTGTGCATTTACGGGGTGATTTCTCAGGCTTAAAAGCTCGCCTTTTATTAAAAAGGTAAATGCAAATTCTTTTCATTCTGAAGGGCACAAACCACGTTAGATTTCAGCCGTTAAACGCGCAAAAATGTCAGTACACCAGATAAATAAGCGCATCATATTATCAGTTGTATTGTATGCTTACAATACATATAGAAATGTGTTAATCGTTAACTAATATTATGGGATGGTGTTTTTCGATTCGCGCCTTGATTTAAACGATTGCATGTCTTGGTGGGTTTGCGTAGCTTATTGTCAATATCTTTACACCTCTTTTTAAGACTTAATTTAAAAAGGTTTTCTTTTCTTCTTAATTAAAATTTAAAAGCAATACTTCACCGCTGCGAAGCCCCTCTCGCGCTGATGTCCGAGGTTCGATTCCCGTAAGCGAGTGCAGTGAGTGTGTATGCCTGATGAGCCAAGAATAAGGGGGAAAGACGTGTCGCGTACTCTTTGCATTATTTGACAGTAAACTATTTTCATCCATTCTATGATCTGCTTCTCACAACTGAAGGCACCGTTGCTGATGTTACCTGACTTGCTGGCCAACCATAAGCGTTACCTGGTAGGTAACCACCCACTCACTTCACTCCCTTACGGGAATCGAACCTCGGACATCAGCACTAGAGGCGAAGCCCCTAAAATTGCGCCACGGCGTGTGGTTCGTTTATTTGACAGCATGTAGATCGGGGTAATTACATTCATGGCATTCGTAGTCTGATTCACAATCTGATTGTATGGGTGGTTACCTACCAGGTAACGCTTATGGTTAGCCAGCATGTCAGCTCGAAGTGATCACTCGAGTGAAGGCAGCTTCACAAAAAAACAGATCCTTAACAAACTGTTATTGGTATATTTTCCCTCAATTTTAAAAGGTTTTCTTTTCTTCTTAATAAAAATTTAAAAGCAGTACTTCGCCGGTGCGAAGCGCAGGGATTTGAGCGAATGACGCATACAGACATATTCATGAGTGCAGGTACTTCGGAAAGAAAGCACCGTGTAAACCTAAACTTTAAATTAAGTTCATAGACCTACAAAAGGTTGCCATTGATTTGAGGCAAGATTGCTTTTCTCATGTACAACTATACATTGCATTCTTAACAGTAAGCTTGCACGGCTTGGTTATATTACAACCTGAGTGCTGAACTGACAACATCGTATACAAACAGAACTATAACAATCGTAATAAACAAACAAAAAAAAAAAGCGAAGAACCCTTGGATTTAGTAAAAAGGCTCCTTCCTTGGCAAAGCAAGGAAAAAGGAAGACCTTATATGGCGTTTGTTTATAAAACAGCGGAAAAGCTGTGTTAAGGCTGCTTCACAAAAAAACAGATCCTTAACAAATTGCTATTGGGATATTTTCCCTCAATTTAAAAAGCTTTTCTTCTTAATAAAAATTTAAAAGCAGTACTTCGCGGGGATTTAGATATAGATATATATATATATATATATATATAGATATATATAAATATACATATATAGATATAGATATTTGCAGTTGGAGATCCACGAAGGGAGAAAAAAAAAACGAATCACGTATCATAAAATAATTTTATTCCTGAGCTTTCAACCCCTATCAGGGATCTTCGTCAGAGGATGATGCTTAGACTTACAAGAATCAAAGGCAATATATAGCAACACATTCAGTGTTGGGGGTGGGGGGTGAGTGGCAGTGGGTGGAGGTGACTAAGTCAGTATATAGATATATATAGAGATATATATATATCTATATATATATATATATATATATATATATATATATATATATATATGTCTATATATATATATATATATATATATATATATATATATATATATATATATATATATATATATATATATGTAAGCTTATAAGTACTGCCTTACTTCTCTTTAAGAAAGGAAGATGTAATGATACTTGATTTAAACGATTCCATGTCTTGGTGGGTTTGCGTAGCTTATTGTCAATATCTTTACACCTGTTTTTAAGACTTATTGACTGAAACGGGCTTTCACGAAAAAAGTGATGGCTTTGCTACAGGATACACCCTCCACAAGTTAAGCAAGTAAAAATAAAAGTGTATATTTCTGTTTTATTTAAACCTTTTAAGTTCGTATGCATAGCCCCATTTGGCTGTTTTACTTTTTTCTTTCTTTCTTCAGTAATATTTAATCTCCTTAAAGAAAAAGAACATATGCATTTTACTTTTTTTGTATCTCTTTAGTAATATTTTAGTGTAAAAGGATAACCAGTATTTAAACCTTTTATGTTACTTTATAAAGTTATTTTACACAATGTTGAAAAATTAATAAGAAAGCTACATATTTTGGCAGCTGCTGCTTTAATTTTCAATGAAATGAAAAAAGCTCTCCAAGAGAAAACCTCAATGAAGAAGAAACAGTTTGCACTATCTAAAAATAAGAAACCCTCATTTATAAAGGTTTGCTGCAGATGACTTAACTGAAAATAAATTAATACTTCCTATGTGTATAATACATATTTATCTATTTTACTTATGCCTTTATTCCAGCAACTTGCAACATCTGAGGTACAATTTGTTACATTACTTTTGTTTTTTTCAGCACAGGCAGGTGAAGTGACTTCCTCAGGGTCACACAGTGGTGTCAGTACCAGGATTTGAACTGACAAGCTCCGGGTTTGCTGAAATATTACTGAAGAAAGAAAAAAAATGAAAACGGGCAAATGGGGCTATGCATACAAATGTCCATCCATCCATTATCCAACCCGCTATATCCTAAATACAGGTATGTAGATATGTATATATACAGTGTATATATATATATATATATATATATATATATATATATATATATATATATATATATATATATATATATATATATATATATATATATATATATATATATATATGTGAATGTATGTATGTATGTATATATGTATGTCTATATTTATATGTATATATATATATATGTAGATATGTAAATTTGTATATGTATATATATATATATATGTATATGTGGATGTGTATATGTATATGTAGATATGTGTATATGTAGATATGTATATATATGTATATATGTTTATGTATATATATATGTTTACATAACCTCTTTAACACACTACTTCTCCGCTGCGAAGCGCGGGTATTTTGCTAGTAAATACATAAAGTAAAAAAGGAACATTTTTGGCATGACACCTTTTTAATACCCTTGTACACTACTAAAAAAGCGAATTGTCATTTATAGTTAATTGATGTTTTCTCTTTTTTACCTTGATTAATTTTTACTTACTCATGCTGAATCAGTTTGCAGTTGGCAAGCAACCTAACATGGATACCGTGAGGATACAAGAGAAAAAACAGAGTACCTGAATGAGCCCACTGCAGATTAACAAAGAACATGAAAACTCGAATGCCAGTAGGGCGACAGTGCTTGGATCTGAACTCAGTGTTCTACAGCTGCCAGGTATAACTGATAATTGCTACTCCACAGTACTGTCCTTAAAACAGACATAATTTTTTATGTCTCTGAATGCATGTGAATGTTCACCGTCGTTAATGTTAGATAATATCTTAACTGATCTTTTTGTTAAATATTGTTCTTCTGGGATTTCTGATGTTTATAGACCTGCCACTTCCATTCCTTTTTGATTTCAAGCATCGACTGTCCAAGATTATTTTATCTGGTAATATATTCAGTAGATAACTCTGTGCCACTTCCCAGTTTTTTTGCCAGGACATTACTAATACTGAACGAGACAAGAGTGACTGGCATTTGGGAGGCTGTCTGCATTCATATTCAACATCCACCATATGATGCCATAATAGGAGACTGATTGTGGATTTCCATTTAATAATATATTATTTCCACTTTAAATCATTCATTCTCCCGTTTTAATTCAAAAGAATGGATTGGAAATCAAAGTGATCTAATCTCTTAGAAGCAGACAAAAAGTAGATAACATAAGATTTCAAAATGAGCACAATCAATGCAGAATGAAAAATATGTATGGCAGGCATATAAATTTCAGGGTTAACAACCTTGTAGCAAACCCCATTGTTCAATCCTCTGCAGCATATCATGGCCAGTTAATGCATCTGATGAATGAATTGGACAGATAGTCAATATGATGATAATAAACACTGCCTAGAAAAATCAAAAGGTTGAGCGTGCAAAGAGACAACTTCATCTGTCATTGACTCTAATGAAGCCTGTTGTCAGAAGTGAAATAAAAAGAGCAAAAAATAAAAACAAAAAACACCTAATTGAAGTGTAGCAACGCATGGCATGGAATGACACAGTAAATGTTAGAATGCTACAGAAGATGTTGACACTATAAACTAACTGCTCAACTAACTACTTTGTGCACAGTTTTATTTTATAATACAGACAACTTCATAAAGAGAAGGTACAAATACAGTTTAATATGAAAATGTACACATGCATCTTAAATGGATGGTATAAATGCATTCATTCCAATATATTTTAGGTCATTGACAAATGAAAAGTAAAATATATCATTCTAAAACAGAAATAGAGATATACAGGAAAAGAACAGGATAACACCTCAGATAGCAGTGTTGCCTTATTGTGTTAAATCCTTCAATCAGATCGACTGTAAGGTAACTTTAGTAATAATATTTCATTTAGATCATGCATTACACAAAAACGGAGCAAAAAAGACATTTTTATTCTTTGAACATACATTTTATGATACACCTGGACATAAAATTAGTAATGCTTTCTGGGTTTAATGGCTGTTTCTGGTTTGAAAACAACAGACACAGGGCGGCACGGTGGCGCAGTGGGTAGCGCTGCTGCCTCACAGTTAGGAGACCCAGACTCACTTCCTGGGTCCTCCCTGCGTGGAGTTTGCATGTTCTCCCCATGTCTGCGTGGGTTTCCTCCCACAGTGCAAAGACATGCAGGTTAGGTGCATTGCCGATTCTAAATTGTGCTTGGTGTGTGTGTGTGTGCCCTGAGGTGGGCTGGCACCCTGCCCAGGGTTTGCTTCCTGCCTTGCGCCCCGTGTTGGCTGAGATTGGCTCCAGCAGACCCTTGTGACCCTGTAGTTAGGATATAGTGGGTTGGATAATGGATGGATGAAACAACAGACACCCTGACCCAGGCAACATAGCCAGAGCTATTTGAGCCGTGCCTTGTATCAAGGTAGCACTACCTCCCCAAATGAATGACCACCCGGAGGCTACTTCAGCTCACTCTGTCACCTCCCCTACTCCTGGTAGCCCTGGTGTTGCCCTATTTGTAGTAAACTGTGCTGAAGATCTAGCCAGTAAACTCTCTGAACCCTTAGATAGGCTCACATCTTGCTGGCCATCCTTTGCTGCAATGCTGCTTCACTAGTTCTACATACCTGTCCCTTTTTCACCCATTTGTTTCCTCAATTTAGTCTTCCCAGGGGATGGTAAGTTTCAAGTGGATAACATGCTTGGTGCTTATGGAGGGCAGCACCATATCTGGCCTCAGCAATGTTCTTACAATATACTCTGGGAACTTAAATAGTTTTCCCAGATCAACCTTCAGCTCCTAGTCTTGTGCAATTCTAAACAGGTCGTTGTGGCCTCGACCCCAGCTCCAGTAAAAAAGATGGTGCTTTTCCCAGGTCAATGGCACTTGCAGTGGTTTCCTCAATAAATTGTCTCCACTATGACGCTCAGAATTAGGTCATGTTTTTTGAGTGTAGAAATGTGTTGATTTGTGGGAGCAAGGTGTAAAAATGTTTCAAAACTCAATCCTGGCTTAGCCAGCGCACCTCCATGTGGTACAGAACATCTCCGTATACAGTATTCATCTCTGAAGAAAAATCCTGTAATTATCTGTGGCAGTGGTCCACAACTCCGGTCCTGGAGGACCACAATGGCTGCAGGTTTCCATTATAACCCTTTTCTTAATTAGTGACCCGTTTTTGCTGCTAATTAACTTCTTTTGAATTAATTTTAATTGACTTGTTTTTTAAAGATTTGTTCTCCTGAATTTCTTCATTATTCCTCTGAATTGCTTCATTTCTTTCTTTAAATGGCACCCAAACAGAAATGAAATGTGAAGTGAGTGAGTCAACAGACCAACTAAGACAGGGCCTGAAACTCCACCAATTTCACTCCAACCAGTTGCTTAATTAGGCTCTAATTCTTGTCGTTAATTAAACCTGTTCTTTAATTCCATGGCTTGTTGCTGCTCTCATTGTACAATACCATTTCCGAAATTGTTGATTTTCTCTTTCCTAATCGCACTGTTAAAATGTTTCAAGGAGGTGACCAGATCAGAATTTTTGAGACCTTCACCTTTCTTTATTTTCAGATACTGTATGATTGACATGCTGGTCATGTCTTGGTTCATTTTGTATCTCATTATTGTTTGGCTGCTAATTAAGGAAAAAGAAACAATTAAGGGGTCTGAGTTTTCAAGAGCAAGTCAAATAAAATAAATTCAAAAGAAGTTAACTGGAGGAAAGACAAGTCACTAATTAAGAAAAGGGTTACAATGAAAATTTGCAGCCACAGGGGCCCTCCAGAGGTTTTTTTCTTCTATTTTGAAATTTTTGTGTGTGTTTGTTTAGGGGAAGGTTGTTACTGTTTGTTATAATATTTCAAAGTATCTTGCTTTTGCAAAAGACAAATGACAAATAAAGCACTATCTATGCAGTTTATGTTTACATAAGCAGAAAAGATTCAACTCTGTTAGTCTTTCCTCATAGCTCCTACCCTGCAGTCCTAGAATTATTCTAGTAACTCTTCTTTTCGTTTTCTTTAGCACTAAAATGTCGTCCTTATAATATGGACAACTAAAACCATGCATGATCTGTTCCACATATTAAGCATGAATTTGACATCGTGTGCTATGTAATCCAACATCATGTATACTAATGGGCAGTGACCATGGGGTGGATCTATGACTCTAATCCTGGAGAGACCCCAAAGGCAACATTAGTCCACATAACTTAAAAATTTTGGTTGTCTTCTATATCAGAAGGATATTTTTTGATTAATATTATAGGGTAATTTAATACAAAATAATAGTTTTAATAGAAAGGTAATTAAAGTAGCATGGAGGCTAGCCGTAAATGAAAAAAACATTCAAATAAAGGATGTTTAATAATAAATATATTTAATATAAAATAATTTAAAGTAATTTAAAACAGTAATTTAAATTTTTTATTCAAATTACTTATCTTAGAATATCCCTGGATTAAAAAACGAAAGCATATTTTGTTACTTGCAGTCATTGTAAAGGATATTTCAGTAACTTTTTATTTACACGAATAATCTTATAAAACCTTAAAATATACTATATACATAATATATACACATTATACTATTATAATAAACAATAACACCAGTGACTTTGACATGTCATTTATTCTAGTACAGCAATTTTAATCAAAATCTGAGATGTAGTGGTTAAATTTTGAAAGAATTAGTGGTGATAGTTGTGGAATAACCCCCGTTGAAGAAGATAGCAGTGGTTAACCAGACCACATTGCTGGTTGTGAAGGGGCCCCCATAAAAGTTCAAGCTGTAAAAATGTAGGTCTGCCACTGGCAGTGACAGGTCCACAAAATCTAAGTTGTAAGTCTTTCTCATAAAGCATATTCATGTAGTATATCACATATCTGCTCAGGTTTGAATTCTGTCCTATAATTATTTGGCTGACTCTTGACTAATCAACCTAGCTTGTTAAATACATCTTCAAATTGCATCATTTACTGTTTATACTTTATAAAAAGTAGTGACCTCTAGACCCCACCTCTTTTTTCTTTTATTTCCACTTTAGTTCAGTTCTTAAGACCAATGGTGTCTGTTTACAGTCTAATCTTCTTTAACATCCATCCATTATCCAACACGCTATATCCTAACACAGGGTCACTGGGGTCTGCTGGAGCCAATCCCAGCCAACACAGGGCACAAGGCAGGAACAAACCCAAGGCAGGGTGCCAGCCCACCACACTTCTTTAACATCGCATTCTGTATATCTCCATCTAACTACTCTCCCTTCAAGCTAAGGCCCCGTATTGGCAATACACTCTTCATTATCTAAATCCTTTTATAATACCGCTTTTGTCATTTCTGTTTGGACTAAAGAATTTTCTCATTATAAAAGAGACATATCCTGAAACACTGTCGTTAAGAATGTATGCTTGTCTTCCAAAGACAAACTGTTTTTAAGCTGCAGACCATTCATATAACATTTCTTACTCCTAGAAGGCAACATAAGTAGCAATTTGCTGTGTCATTCCTGCTCACTAGATATTCCAGGTACTTTACTTCATGTGTTCTGGGAATGTCCATGTGTCTTGACCTTCTGGTGTGCAGTTGTCCATTTGCTTTCATATACACTAAAATGTGTTTTTTTCTTCAATCTTTCTCCTGGCTGATGACTTTTCTGTTCCTTTTAATTACTATCAAGAGACAGTCTTCTTATTGGGTACAGTAGCTGTTAAAATTACATATTGTTGCTTCCAGATGGAAATCCCCATAAATGAAGACAGTTTAACACTGGTTTGTTTCAATTTCTTTAATTAATTAATTTAGAAGATGTCCACCTCTAGAATTAATAATATTTTTCAAATCATTCAATCTATAGGTAGCAACAGCTGATGCAATAAAATTCAATATAACATAACTTTTATTCTATTGTTAATAACACTCTCATTTTCCTTTTCCTAGCAACTTTCCATTGCTCTCAGTCTCTTTTGAGATTTTAGTGGTCTTTAGAGTTGTGGGATAGGCTAGTGTTATTTGAAACTTTTTGACTGTTTAGTTTTTACTGGTTAAAAAATAAATAAATATAAATTTGATCACAAAAAATACAGCATGACTGTGAAGATCATAATATAAGCATTAAGGAACTATGGCACCAGCACATTGGTAAGATAAGGTTGTCCTTACTTTTACAACTGGCGACAGTTCAAAGAGAAAGATCATCAGGAATGCTACCATGAGGCCAAAGAAAACTTCAGTTGCTACAGCAATTTATGACAGTAGCTAACCGCTAATTCTTAACAAGACTGAGTTGTGGCTCATAAATTGCAGTCCTCTGTACAAAACCAGAGATTAAATTAAAAAATTACTGTATTTACTTTCACTATAACAAAAATCTGAAAAGACTGATGTACTGAAGTTGTACAATAATATTGCAGACTTCAGTCTATAGAATATCTGAGGACATGCATGAAGATCAGTATAATAAGATTACTCCCTTGCAATGTGAATGAGCTTGAGCTACTCTGCAAAAAGGAGTCAGGAGGAAGGGATGATCACAATATCCAAATATGCTAAGTTGATAGAGAACTATCCATGCAAACAACCCACTACCAGTTATACCCCTAAGCAGAGAACCTAACTTTAAATTTGTTTTTTAAAACTGACAACCTATACATAGCACATTTTATTTCTTTTTACTGGGACAATAACAACAGATTCCTCCCTACCTCAGCTAACAAGTTTACCCATACGTCAGGGATGAGGCAACACACCATGTGATACTCCATATCACTAGTAGAAACCTGCAAGTCTGTCACTATAGTAAGGGAGTCCTTTACTAGCACCTCAGCATGTTCTGAGGTGACATACTCGGCTCCTCACTTCTGTCTGCTACCTCAGATACGTCAGATTGGCTGTCAAACTCTGCAAATTGTTGTCACAATCAAGGTCCTGGAACAATTCTGATAAAACAATATCCATCCATTTTCCAACCCGCTAAATCCGAACACAGGGTCACGGGGGTCTGCTGGAGCCAATCCCAGCCGACACAGGGCACAAGGCAGGAACCAATCCCGGGCAGGGTGCCAACCCACCACAGGACACACCTAAACACACCCACACACCAAGCACACACTAGGGCCAATTTAGAATCGCCAATCCACCTAACCTGCATGTCTTTGGACTGTGGGAGGAAACCGGAGCGCCCGGAGGAAACCCACGCAGACACGGAGAGAACACGCAAACTCCATGCAGGGAGGACCCGGGAAGCGAATAACACAATATCTCTCTATTATAAAAAAAATCTTGGGAGGGAAACTAGGGAGACAAGACGTGATCTTCTTGGAAGACAATTTGACATCCTGTGAGACAAGACAGTGAGACAACAATTAAAACAAGTTCACGGACATCGAACCTAGCAGTTGTTGGAATGCTTTTGACAGACACACTTTATGTGCTCCCAGCTCTTAAAACAACGACAAGTGACAAGCAGAACACGCAGCTCGCCAACAGCAGCAGCAGCAAGCCAGCAGATGATCCGACCGCTTCTCCTTAGCGTGCATTATGCAATCTTCCCCCCTCCCCCCCGCCCCTCACAACACAAGTGGCAGAGGCAGAGGCACAAAGTGACAAAAGGACAGCTGCTGTACAGGCTTTTAAATGATCAACGTGCAGCGGAACAAGTTGAACACGCAGCTCACCAGCAGCAGCAGCAGAAAGACAGCAGCTGGTCCGATGGTATCTCCTTAGCATGTGTTCAGCTGCCCCACCCTTCACAACGCGAGCAGCGTTATACGTCCTGCGAGAAAGAGAATTAACCATGCCCAGGGCCGGAAATAAAGGACAAGTATTGTTTTTACAAAAGTTTTAAAGTAAAAGTGAAAATAATGCATATGTTACAATTCCCATGAAAATAACAATCTCTTTAAATTGTACCAATAAACTAAACCCGGGGGTGGACGAGCGAGGCGAGCAGGGAGCGGAGCCCCTAGTCTATAATTAAGATTAATTACTAATGCTCAATTAAGACAACTGAAAATGCTCACAAATGTTAACTGACTAATGTAACTGTTTTTAGGTAATTAACAAAATAATAAATCAACAGTTATGAAACAAGAAAGGCCTTAAGTAAAGTTAACATGTCTTTAATCAACACGTGAAACCATAAACACATTATACTGAGGAAACTAAAGTCTATTCAAAAGTAAAAAAAAAAAACTTTCACTTAAAAAGATGCAAAGCAAAATCAGACAAAAGAATAATTGAACAAAACTTGATTTTGAAAAAAAAAGTCAAACAAAAAGCAAATCAGAAAATTGCACAGCAGAATAAAAACCAAACATTGGAACCTGGACATACTACATGATCACACAGAAAGGCAAAATACTAATAATAAGATCTAAATCCACAATCCAAAAAAGCATAAAACTTAATAAATGGAGAAAAGCAAAATTCAGGAGAATACACTACACTGCTAGAAAAAGCTTGATTTAACATTGGGTTGCTCAAAACCTAAAGATGTAAAGATGGCATGGCACAGTGTACTAAATACAAATGATAGTTATATAAATCCATTTTGGCAGAAATGGCTTGGTAGACAAATCATAAAGTCAATCACACTGCTCATGTGAAAAGTTATTTTTTGAGAGAAGAGACAATATCCAAAAAATGTAAAAAGGTGGAACATTGAGGGTAGCACTCAGGGTAGCTTGTGATGAACACTAAAATTGTTGGACACCTCTAATTTTAATTGTCACCCACCTGTCTATAAATTATATGACAAAAGTCCCATTAGAGACATCTGGGTTAGATCTTCCAAAGCTCGATTGCTCCAGAGACTAGCAGTCTCAGCCTCCTCCAATTCATTGAGTATGGTGCCTGATTAATTAGTCTGTTTTACAGATGTAGGCCATCAGAAAGTTTGTTTCTAGGAGAAATGGAAAGTGAGAATTGAGCACATCACAAACAGAGGGGGCAGACATTACTAAACCCCTGATCTATGGATAAACCCTCAATACCAAATGTTGATCAAAATACAAGCTAAGCAAATTATTTGTCTGAGCTACAGAAAATATATGTTTTTTTCAGCCTTCGGTTTCATTGGTTTTTGAACAGTTTTTATCATTACAAAGTCATGGAAAATGAAGCCTGATCTGAGCTGTTATTTCTATTCTCAAATAACGCATATGGCCTTAAAACTTGAGGAACGCCTAAAAACAAAAAATAGACCTGGCCCTGGAACTCAACACTTAAAAAAAAGAACCATTAAAAACACCTGGCCCAAACACATATAACAAATATTTAATAATTAATTCATTAAATCAAATAAAGAAAATGTCAAAACAACCACAGAATAATAAAAATAATAATAATAATAAAAAAAGGATTGAACTCTTTCAGGGCTGATGTCGACTTTTGTGAAAATGCAGGGATAGAGGACGGTAGTCAGCTGTAAACTGCGACAAAACTTGCCTTTACGTTTAAGTTTGACTTTCTTTGCTTGAAGGAAAGTTAAGCAGCTTTGTTGATTTAAACTCAATTTCCTCGAGTAGCAAAGAGCAAACAACCTCTAAAATGGCATTGACATCTGGCAAGAGACTAAATACTCCATGGACGTTTTACATATTATCGCTGAATCGGACTCTGACTTGTCGGACTTGGAATTTGAAAATGATCAGGAGATGGACATCAAAAACGAAAATGGGGTTTCAGCATCAGCTGATCAGTCCCCAGTTGATCGTAGTGTTGAACATGTTTGTGTTGTTGATACACCTACAGCAGTGTTTGCCTGGGAGGACCACCACTTATGATGACAAGAGTTAGAAACTATATAAGCCCATTGCGGCACTTCTTGTGTTATTTTGAGCTATACAAAAATAAATTGTATTGTATTGTATATTGTGTCACACTGTGACTGCCACCGCCACCCATCTGCTGTGCGAAGACAACCAGGTAGCCAGCACACTGTGCATTCCTGCTGACCATCGAGGCACCCCCGCGCAGCGACTGCCACAAGAGTTACCCAACATACACCAACAGCAGCCACAGCACGTAGCAACAGATGTTTTATGTTGATTTATGTGTGGAACCATTGCTTTGTGTGCTTTTCAGAAAACTACGTTTTTTAGAAAAAATATTCAGCCCTCAAAGAGTTAAAAAAAATGGCCATGAAACACAAAAGCCCCAAAAATATTTATTATATAAAAAATGCTCTGAAAACCTCCAAAGAGCACAAAAGGCACAACAAGGAATGCCTACAATACATGATGCGACTTAGGCAACCGTCTGTGCCGTCGTCATTTTAGAGGCACCATATATGAAAGTTAATGGACTTTGTTTCGGACACTTTAAATAAATTGGCACTATGCGTCATCATTCACTCTAATTCATCTCAGTTCAGTGACATGGATTCAAGGACCCAACTATCACATGCTTATATCATGAAAAAAAAATCACAGAAAATGAATATATTTGCGCATCCTTCAGTCTCACCAGAGAGGGGTTCTTTTTTTATAGATAAGAAAGGTGTCTCTTTAAGACCTTGCATGCAATTAGAATAAACTAAATTAAATCACTATTAAGAATAATGAATCCCTCTTCTATGGATTTCCTTTCTACTTAACCAGATTTGAGATTCCACAATATGTACAAAATTAAATCTTAGAAGTGCGTGTATTTTGATTAGCAACAGGGAATGTAATGAGTAGGAAATTGCTTTCAGTTCCACATCAGGGCACTGTGAACATGTGATAATATTATACGGTCTATCAGATGTACTAGCCATTTTCCAGTTGTTTGTTGATAATACCTTTCATAACATTTAGGAGTTTAAACTTTGGATTATACTGACAACAGTTGTGTGGTGTCATTATCCTGATCTCGTTTTGGTAGGTTGTTTTCCATGTCCCCTGTAACTTCATAGAAATAATGTGACTCTTTCTGGTAAAAGAGTCCAAGCACTAAGATTCCCTTTTGGAATCCTGGATGCTTGTAAGAGCTGGTCTTAGACTTAGTGTGAGCACTTTGGACATCCAGTGTTTTTCTAGCCCGTCCTAAACAAAAGAGATGTTTGTACCTCATTTTTAAAGGAAACTACACTTTTTGCTGATTGCATCAAAATTAACTTGCAAATACAAGTCAAAATCTGCTACTAGGGGTCTGGGTGGGGTAAGATGTCAGTTTACAGCTACAAACCTAAGGGGTAAAGGCCCCAGGTGGCTTTCTGTAATATCATGAATGTCAAGTGTGTTCTTTTAGCCTAGGAGGCTTTGTGTGCCAATGAAAGCCTAGCAAAAAAAGCAATGCCCACTTTGTCCTATAAAGAGAAGTGAGTTAAAAGGATGCCTTGTATTCGCGAATGTTATCAGCCATCAGAAGACCAGCAACACATCCAATGAATTCAAATGCAATTTTACTAAATCAATAATGAGGAAACATAATTCATTTCATCTGTTGTACACAATTCAGAGAAATGCTGCCCATATACGACATCAAAAGCAAGTAACATAAATAATAAACGATGTCCATATTTTTTTCATTATGTGTTTTTTAACCTTTTTTGTTGCAACACACTCTCGACATGTTCAATGACTTTGCAACACCGACAAGTACAGATGTCAAATTTGGAAGGAAAGTCAGCCTGTATTAGTAATCTGATCACACTTATTTTGTAAGCCCTACAAAGATCTCCTAGTAAATATTGGATTACTCTATGCAAAAAGCAACATGCCTAGCTCTACCATAAATAATAATAACCAGCATGTATTAAAGAGGAATAATCAGCTTTCAAACTCCACTTCATTCAGCTTGTTGATAATGCTATTAACATTATATGAAATGAAATGTTTTATATGTATTTCATGTCATTCATTTTCATCAGAAGCTAAAAAATATAAATTGACTGGTAATTAAAAATCCATCTTTTTAAATGAGCTGCAAACATATTAAAAATAATTGCATATTGTAATTATGTTTTCTTTTCTGATGCTCTTTTAAATTAATTATATTTACAATAGCTTTTACACTATGCACATCATGCATTATTTTAATAACAAATATAAATGTGTTGAATCATGATATTTAATTCAACATTCTTCATCCATCCTTTAGATATTTAACATTTTTAAAGCTTTGTCTATTTGAAATGAATTGTAAAGTGATTATTTTTAAGTTTGAACTTCTCAAAAATGCCATACTGTTTAACAAAGAAAAAATGGAGTGTAAGAAAAATATTAAATATGGTGCTTACATCAATATCAGTGCTAACCCTGTTATTAAACATGTGAGTAATGAGGCTGCTAAGACACTGGCGAGAAGCATCCATCAGTTCCTTTATTTTAAAACCTGCAACTGTGACTACAGGATTATGGAAAGATGTAGTCTCTCCTGGCGAGCAAAGCAAAAACCAGCACTTAATAGGATACCAGTCCAGAACAGCATGCAGCCAGTTCTGATGAGACAATTCAGAGTCACTAATTACCTAATGTGCAACTTGAAGTAATGTGGGAATAAAGATGAGCACTTGCAGTGTTTTTATACAAATATAAAAAGAATAGGCACAGACAGAAAAGGGACCAGGAAGAGAAACTTGATACAGCAGTGATAATAATGGCATTTTTATTCAACAGTAATAAATATATGAATTAACTAATAATTCAAAGTAATTGATAATTAAATAAATATTATAAACCATAATAAATATAGGGTGAATATCCATCCATTTTCCAACCCGCTGAATCCGAACACAGGATCACGCGGGTCTGCTGGAGCCAATCCCAGCCAACACAGGGCACAAGGCAGGAAACAATCCCGGGCAGGGTGCCAACCCACCGCAGGACACACACAAACACACCCACACACCAAGGCCAATGTAGAATCGCCAATCCACCTAACCTGCATGTCTTTGGACTGTGGGAGGAAACCGGAGCGCCCAGAGGAAACCCACGCAGACACGGGGAGAACATGCAAACTCCACGCAGGGAGGACCCAGGAAGCGAATCCAGGTCCCCAGGTCTCCCAACTGCGAGGCAGCAGCGCTACCCACTGCGCCACCGTGCCGCCCTCAGATTTGTATGTCTATTTCAATTTTCTTATATTTATTGATTTTTCATAAATACACAAACTAAAAGGCTTCTACATGCAAGTTAAAGAAATAAAAATTCATCAAAAATGATAGAAAATAAATGGGAAATACTATGAATATATCCAGTGTCATTCATGGGCTCCTGAGGATCACCTTCAAGGCTCTTCTAAGGTATGCAATACTACGCCAGGACAACAGGGGGTGCTGTTGCTAACAGCCTTGTCTCTTCCATTTGCTGCTCCGAGAAAGTACCTAATCAGTGCGTTTGACCTGACCCCAATGTTCACAAAAGGCCCCGTGCCTTCCAGTTCAGGTGTCCCCTGAAGGTGGTGACTTTTTTGGACCCAGACTTTCAATATATCTGCTTAAAATGGGCACTTTAAAGAAGAAGACAGTTGAGGCAATTTACATGGCCAATGTGTCTGAGTTTTCGTTTATGTGGTACCATCGTGCACTCTTTTTTGTTTGTCGGAAAATTTAATGGGGTGGCCCAGTTGGCTCCCTAAATATTTCTTGGGATCCCTTGGTTGATATGAAATTCTGATGTCACTGTATTTACAAATGCCAATTTCCTTTGCTGTCTTCATACATCCATAAGCTCATAAGGCTGCATGAGCATATCTTATGAACAATGGTGCCTCCAGCTAAGTGCATGAGTTCAGCATACTGTTGAAAGAGAAGCAAATTAATTGTTGTTTTATGTATGTAGCAGACCTATACTGTTATTCTCCGAGTATTTATTCATGCTTTGCTCTTTCCATTTTTCTTTCAGTTTGAAAAAACCTTTCCTTCTCCTCCAGGATCTCGATATCAAGCTTCTCAGTCCAATAAAGTTCATTTTAAAAGGGTTTAGTAAAAGTCAAAGCAAAACAGTTCACACAAATATAGAGAAAAAAGTTGTTACACACACAAAATAAGGCAAAAAGGAAAAAATGTTTCTTCTACAAACTTAGCTATTTCTTGTTAAACTTCAGTTGCTTTCTATGCTTAAAGGTTGTATTATTTCTCTATGGCAAACTTTTATATTCTTTACTTAATACATTCTGTACATTCTATATGTACGGCACATTCAATATGGTCAAAATGATATGTTACAGGATATGTTGTATTCAACAGGGTACGTTTTGAAACTGTGTGCTCTCCTGTGTGCTCTGCAAGTCAGATCATAAAGTAGAGTCCAGTGGTTCTCAAACTGTGGGGTGGGCCCCCCTAGGGGGGCGCGAAGTAACAAAAAGGGGGGCACGAAGATGTGAAAAAAAGAAAACAAGAATCGAAAATATGAAAAATACATCTATTGAAACCAAAACAAATTAACTTAAACTACATTCTGATACTAGAAAAATAAATATAGAGTTAGATAAATGTCGATAAAAGTTAAGTAGGTATAATAAAATATGCATCTATGATACATCATTAATTAAAAAAGAACAAATTGGTATTAGTGGGCTCCTTTCAAAAAATCTTTAGGGGGGCACGATTAAAACTGTTATGATAACTCAGGTCGCAAATACTTAAAGGTTGAGAAACGCTGAACTAGACTAATGTATAGTCAGAGATACAAAAAATAGAATATTCCATTTTAATTCAGCTTGTGGAGGTTATAATAGAACCTCCCATTGACTATGCATTAACATATAGGCAAACATTTTAACATACAGTAGCTAAGGAAATACTTCTGTCAATTTAACAAAACCTAAATAACTAGCAAATGGCTCTTACACATAGTGTTGCTGCCTTCAAACTGCTTGACTTTAAGTGTGCAATTAAATTAAATATATGCCTTGTTAGATGTATGTCAATACTAATATTTAGTCTTTTCTGACCATGAGAGCTTTTTGGCATATTTTACTGGGATCACTAAGGTATAGTGTTGTAATCTCCAATTGGATTTTTAGTTTGCTTATTTTTTAATGAATGCTACCATTTCCATCTTGGACAAAAAATGTATGAACTTTTTTCCATTCTTTATATTGATGTCTTATTAAAAACCCAAAAACACTGCGGGTATACCAGACCCATGAAAACCAGCTGAGTAACAAAAATATGAATACCACACAAGGGTTAAAGTGTATTTATACTGTAATTACTCAGTAATTTTCTGCCTAACTGCAATGTAATTGAGCTGTATGACCGCACACTTGCTGCATAATTTGAATAGCAATACCTTTATTTGCATATTTCTCATTTTTATTATATATGTGATTCTATACATAGCAACACTGTTGCTTGAGAAACACAATAATAATACCTCATTACAGTTTATGAACACCGTTAAGAGTAGTAAAAGTTGTAGAAATGTTTTAGATTAATTGATGAACTCAAATTGTATTCCATCTTATTCACTGAATCATGTAGCTTTTTCAAAATGGTTGCTGGTCTCAATTTTTTTGTTATTAATCCATGTATTCATTTTGAAAGCCCACATATTCCAATACAGGATTGTAGGAATCTAAAAACCAGTCCTCCAGCTTATAATTACGTATTATTATTATCCATCCATTTTCCAACCCGCTGAATCTGAACACAGGGTCACGGGGGTCTGCTGGAGCCAATCCCAGCCAACACAGGGCACAAGGCAGGGACCAATCCCGGGCAGGGTGCCAACCCACTGGACACACACAAACACACCCACACACCAAGCACACACAAGGGCCAATTTAGAATCACCAATCCACCTAACCGGCATGTCTTTGGACTGTGGGCGGAAACCGGAGCGCCCGGAGGAAACCCACGCAGACACGGGGAGAACATGCAAATTCCACGCGGGGAGGAATTTGGGTCTCCTAACTGTGAGGCAGCAGCACTACCACTGCGCCACCGTGCCGCCCCATTATTATTATCTACACTATATATATAAAATCCTAAGTCTAAAAGTGCTTTAAATCGGGCTTATTTTAAAACCTACATATATATGGTTGGTATCATTCTTTTCAGAATATATCAAACTTTAATGTGATGTTGCTAGATTTTCAGATTCTTATTCTGTTTTTAAATTATAAACTAAAAGAATATCAAGAACTCATGTCTTGCGAGACGGGACTTTGTGCAAAAAGATTTAACCACACCTGGGGCCGGAAAAAAAACACAGAGCATAGGACAGCTGCTGTACAGGCTTTTAAATGTTTGAAGTGCCACACGAGATGCTGATCATGCTGCAAGGCAGCAGCAGCAAGCCAGCAGCTGATCGAGCAAAGAGGAGGTAAAAAAAAAACTGTATTTGTTTCCCATTGTATCATGATTTAAGAGGGGCTTTCAGAGGAGTGACCGCGTCTCCTTGTGCATTCAGCCCCCCTCTTCAAAAGCGAGACACAAAGTGGCTAGCAAGCAAAGCAAGCAGGGGGGACCCCCTAGTAATTATATATTTTTATTGGTATGATGTTGTTTTCTAATACTCAATTTTTTTGTTTTGGTGCTATTTTGTTTTTTACGGGTCTCATCATTATTTTTTCTTCCCATGTTTCCATTCTGGTTACTTTCACATGACAACTAGAAGTCATGGTGCATTATGTTGCTGTTGCAATGGTGTAACGGCCGGTGTTGTGCGTTTTCTGCTTGTTACAAGTTTTTGAACATCCACAGTGGTAGTTAGTCTCCTCGTTTTGCGTGTTGGGATTAGTAGTTCAGTTTATTTTTCCGAATATGGTAATGAACTTCTCTAGAATTAACAAGTTTGACTATGTTTATTCTAACTCCTGGTCAATTCTAAATAATTTCTATGGGCAAGGAAAAATGCCCCAGTCACTGGAACTGTGAAAGCACCATGCAACCATTGTAGAATAATATTGTTTTCCTTCTTTGTTTCATTATTTATTTACCTTATTTGCTTCTGTTTACTTTGAATGTGTAGGGTAATTTATATATAACCCAAAAATTATTTGCTGCCTAACCGATATGTATAAAGCATTAAACTAAGATGAGTAAATTGTTCTAGAGTTTTAGACTTTTGCAATGTGTAGCTGTTTTAACAAACAGCTGCAAAGAAATAAAAAGGGTTAGGTATGCAATATTTTGAATATGAAGTCTTTATTGGATGTAGTATTTTTCAAATACAGTTGTTTCAAGTAGCTTTTTATAAAACAGCAATTTAAAGTACAAAAGGGAATCTATTTATATACTTATATAATGTAACAATGCTAACTCTTATACCAGTCCAGGGATGATATCAGAGCTGAGAAGTAGCAACATCATAATCTGGCATTTCAGTATTCAAATATTGAAATAAGCAGCTTCAGCACCAGCCACAAGGGAGTCTATACAGAAGGAGTGATCTTGCCACAGTTGTATGATCTCCATTCTAGTATGACTAAAGAAAGCGGTTCTTCTAAGGTTAGCCTGCTTCCAAAAACAGCAATGAAAGGAGCCAAACTCCATTGGGTTGGCACTGGCCAGCACTGTGCACTGCCACATTGGTATAAGTGGGACAAGAAGAAGACCTATGATCCAACTCAACAAAGCGCTGAGAGGTGTGAAGACCAGACACTGGACTTGCTGGGCTCTTCTGAGTTATTGGTAGAGAGTCCCGAAACTGAGATCTGGGACATGGAATGCCAGTTGGCAGCAACAGTTTAGGAAGGAAGACGGGCAAGAGCTTGATGACTATGCAGCTTGCCTGCTTACATATAGTATAATGGACAGATCACCATCTTCAAGAGCAGCATCAAACACCCAGGTATAGCATGACAGTGTAGCATTTAATGCCCATTCTGTGCCACCTGAGAGCACCGATGCTCAACATCTCTGTTGATGGTCACTTGTTGCTAGCTGCAAGAATACAGCAACAGATGAAGACCACCCTATCATTTTGAAAAGTTTTGTACACCATTGCAAAGAACTGGAATTGGTCACTGACATAGCTTCCCTGTTGAAGGGAGGACAATATAATGGTGATGATATTGGTATTGAGTCAGGAGCAGAATGAGCTGGCATTCCATATTCAAATCTGCACCTTCAGCACCAGCTACAGGGGTTCCTATAAAAATGGAGAGTCTGCCACAGTTACATGATTACCGTTCTAGAGTGGCTAAAGCAAGTCATTCTTCTAAAACTAGTAAGCTTTGTAAAAGAGCAACGAAGTGCGCAAAATCCATTGGGTTGGAGCTGACAAACACCATGCGGAGCAAAAGTAGGACAACATACCTATGTATGAGAAGGTCAAAGGAGCACAAAAGACACATAACTGACAATTTCAATGTAACTCTGAATGTCAAACTTCAAGGAGCACATGCATAGGTACCTCACATTTTAATGAGTGTTTACTCACTGTAGTTCAGGGTGTCTTGGCAACCCTGTAGACAATAATGTAATTTCAAATTGTAAACTTTCACTTATTTTTATTTTTTCTCAAGCTAATATCTTTTTCTTTGCCTTATAATACATCCATCCATCCATCCATTTTCCAACCCGCTGAATCCGAACACAGGGTCACGGAGGTCTGCTGGAGCCAATCCCAGCCAACACAGGGCACAAGGCAGGAAACAATCCTGGGCAAGGTGCCAACCCACCGCAGAACACACACAAACACACCCACACACCAAGCACACACTAGGGCCAATTTAGAATCACCAATCCACCTTATAATACATAAAAGAGAAATTGATTAAAACATAAGAGTTAATGAGTCTGCATCTAAAATGGTAATAAAAAGGAGCCATTAAGTCTCCACTAATCATTTCCTCTTAATCAAAGTGATGGAGCTTCTTCTGGGCAGCAAACAAGTCCAATATCTTTAACACCAATTAAAATGAATGATCGCTTAGTTGTGTTGATACAGCTATGAATGACAAAATGATATTTACTGTATTAGTTGGACCATTTCAAAGACCTGTATTTTAATTAGTTGTTTTAATTATAAATCTAACTTATTATCATAGTAAAACATACAGTTTAAAATTCACTTTCTGTTGATTTTAATTAGAACATTATTTTAAACGTTGCTGTATATCAACATCTAGCTGTGCTGCATTAACTTTTTATCTGTAATGATGAATTTAAAAAAAAAAGTAATAATTGGTTAGACTTGGACTTGCCTTTTTATATTTTCTCTGGAAATGGTGTAGACTGGAGAGGTCTTTCTGCTGTTGGCCTATATATTTATATCTTTTTTTAACTTAAAAATTTCAAGATAATGAAAAATAAATTCTATACATATCAACGTCTAAGAGTCCAAGATCCTCCCACGCACATTCTTCCTCAGGCTGGCAGAATTAGTTCTTAGCCTTAATACTTTTTTTTTTGATTGAAACTTTTGTCAGTGGAGTCTTAAGGGACTCTAGCATAGAGAATGTTTGTCGGCTGGGTAGAATACCGTTTCTTTTCCTCCTACCTAAGCTTTGTACTGGACCTATACAAAGGATATAGCAATAACTGTGTTAGTGCTGCCTCCCACTCCAGAAGCCAGCTGCAGGAATTCATTAACAATTTTACCAGTTTCCATTCATCATATCAGATTCACAGTTTAAGTATCTAGCACAGTTCTACCATTCTATCGGCCTTTCTGTCAGCCCTTCAGGACTTAAAACCACTGTTTATTACAAACCAACTGACTGACACAATTACTTTCTGCACAGCTTGTTCCAACTCCCAAAACTCTTTACACCTTCTACAGTTCCTCAAACTCTGCTGCCTCTGCAGAGGTGATGTTGACATCTGTAATAAGGCACTCAGAAAGAGGAATTTCTTCAGTTTGTTCATTGATAGAGGACACTCTTCTTATATTGTGAATAGGGCCTTTAATAAAGCTTGGAGAAGATCTCAGCAAGTACACCCTTAGACGAACACTAGTTATGGCTGGATACTGATTTTTTTTTTTTCAGAAAGACTCACTTTGTATGAAAATTGTATTTTTTTAATTACTCAAATTATGGAAAACATACAACTAACAATGTATCAACATTCTAAATATAGATAATTTTGAAGTGTATGATACCATTCAAAGCTGTCAATTACAGTCTTTGTTAAGCTGCACTGCCTGCAATACCCATTGCACTGCTGACACTATTTTTCAGCAGCACTCACATTGTCACTTTCTTCTGACAGCTCAAAATCCTAATCTGTTAGAGCAGAGTGGAAGTCTTCAACAGTACACAAAACATCTGTAGGGAATTCTTTTCTTCCATGTAAAGGGGAGTTTGGTGATGGAGTCAAAGATTTTGCTATCTAGTTATGTTCAGATTCTGATTTTATGGTGTTCAAAACATCAAGAAAGGTTGATTTTAGCATGGTGTCTGTATGTGTGTTTATGGAAAACCAAAATGAATTTTAATGTCTTACAGTTATATGTTTTATCAGAAAATTATGCATTTTTTACTTGTGTAGAGATGAACACATCCCAGCAAAGATAAAACATTTTAGAATAAGCGGTTCCATGACATAGTCGCCATGAATGTCTGATGTATGTACTTATCAACATATCCTTCAAAAGCAGCCTAAACTACAGTATGTCCATCGATAACTGCCTTAGAAATTATTTAATTTAAGCAGCATTTTTTAAACTCTTTTCCATTTAATCAAAGGCCATGATTCGTAAATTTTTTGCACAAGTACTTTTTGAAATACATAGCTTATTTAAATATAGTATAAGTGTATACACACAGACACACATACATGCGTGATTACACACACAGACATTCTCAAAGAAGAATATAAATGAAGATAGCTGACAGCTTGTTTGCCCTGCCAGAGCATATGCTGGATTCCCTAACAATTTTTATTTATTTATTTAAATTTATTTTGATGGGAGCATCTGCTGTTATTTTATACTGTGTTGAAGGGAAGTCTAATGATGTTGGGGACATCCAGGAATTCCAGAGGATTTTTAAAAATACTAGGAGATATTACAGGAAAACAGAGGTGTGGTATGAGGGGAGCAAACAATGAGATCAAGCAAAACCAGTAATCAGAAGGAGATTAAAATCAAACACTCAATCCTACTGCTAAGGCCACCTTAAGAAAAGGCTAACACTAAGAGATTTTGAGGAGAACCTTTATCCACCAAAAAGATAAAGCATAGTGTGTTTGTCACCATGTTCATACCATCACTTCCATGACATCATCAATGCAATGATCATGGTGATGTGTCTTTCAAGACAGGAAATTAAAGAAAAATATGACAGTAACAAACTTTGACTTTATTATAAACATAAAATAAACATAAGAGTTAGAATTCGCACATGTCAAAACCCCAAAATACACAAAAGCTCTTCATATAAAAATGTCAAATACCATTGGCTAAATTAATATATCTAGTGGAGTTTGCTTTCATGTGATAGATAGATAGATAGATAGATAGATAGATAGATAGATAGATAGATAGATAGATAGATAGATAGATAGATAGATAGATAGATAGATAGATAGATAGATAGAACTTTATAAATGTGGCTTTTTACAGAAGCTGTTTAAATAAATACATAGATAAGTAAGTAAGTAAGTAAATAAATAAATATACACACACACTGGAAGAACTATAAAGCAAGAAAATTAAATAGAAAAAAATGTCCTGACTTGGCTGTCACAGTCCTAATGTAGCACTGTACAGACATATTACTATAGGTATATGTTTACCCCTTAACAGGGTTGACTGGATGGTATTGAAGCCACTGAAGAAATCAAAAACCACAATTCTCTGTCCAGGTGAGATAAGGTTTAGCAGATAGATAATTGCATCCTCCACTTTAATCTTTGTCTGATAGGCAAAGTGCAATGGGTCCAGGTGGTCTACCACAAGAGGGCTCATATAGTCCTGGGCAATCTCTCAAAAGTCTTCATGATGCGAGATGTAAGTGCCACTGGTCTGTAGTCATTAGATGAAGAGCAGCCTGTCTTCTTTGGAACAGGAACAATGCAGGATGTTTTTCACAGCAGCATCACTTTCTGGAGCCTTAGGGACCAATTGAACTAGTGACAGAGGACACTGCAAAGTTGGTCAGCACATGAATATGATGAAAGTAAATAATACCATTCTAGGAGACTTTTTTCGACATGTAATCTTTTACCCTTTATGTTGATTTTTATTGACACCCACCATGAAATGGTAAAACAAAATTTTCCTGTTTTTCAGAGTAATCATCTTGCAGGAGCCTTTTTTCCTCAATCATCCCTTAATCTCCTTCCTTTTACCACCTAAACCTTTGCAAAGTTCTTGTCCACAGCTTACTTCATAAAGCAGAGTTACATCCCCTGCCCTTCACTTATAGTTTTAACAGGAACATCTGTGTCATTTTCCAATTTGTTGCCAGCAATACCATGTATGTGGTCATTGTGGCAAGTTTAATGTTAAAACAACGGCGCTCATGGCAGTCCAAAAATCATATTTACTCCATTTTTTGCAGGAAGTGTCCACATATGTGAGACAGAGAGATGCCCGGTAGACTGTTTTGGGGAGCATGTTTGAGCTGTGAAAATAAAAGACCTTCTAAAACCTATTTTAGAACATTTTACATTCATGGGCGCACTAAACTCATTGTGTTCCTTCATAGGGTTTCAAAGACATTTTTTAGGAGTGCACCTATTCTTCTTTCTTCTACAGTTGTTTTTTCTTTTCAGTCACACACTAAAAGAAGTCTATACAGTTGACACATGGCATACCTTACCTTCTTTTATTTTCAGCATGGCAATTACCTTTGCCCAGTTTGAAATCTTTTGCAGATGTACACTGATACAGACAAAGGAGTAGGTGATGGGGTGTATCTATATTGCAAATCAATGTATGTATATTTGTATGTGTTGTGATTTTATTACAGTGCTTCAAGTTAGCAAGTGTGAAATGTTCTATGTAAAAATAAATTGAACTGAATTTATCTGTGGGCATAAAATTAATATTGTGTCATTACATTTTCAAATATGGTGCTGTTGAGAGGAGACAGGCGCACAAATCGGATAAGTTCACAACAAGATTCATAGTTAATTACTGTGTTAAACATCCATAATAATTAAGGAACAAACTAGCTTTTATGAAATCTTTCTTATATGTGTAGAATTCAAAACAAAATGGACCTTGATGCAATATCTGATCATGACCCTCTATGAAGTGTTGGTTAACAAACTTCATAGTTCAACCATATTATCATTATTTAATCCCCGTTTTTTTGTAATGTTTTATTAAAACTACTTTTTAATCATATAACAAGGGAAATGTGCTGCAGGTTAAAAAAAAAAGTCTGAATTAGCATAAGCAGCCCTAATTTGGAGTGTTCATAAGAAATACAATGATTTAAATTCATGAAGTAGATGTGCATAACAAACATGAATTGCTGTGTCGGATATTTAAAATATTAAAATGTGTGCTGCAATTTAAATGTTTAAAGATAAAATATTCTTAATTGTAACAGAAATTTCTTACTTTTCACCCTCTGGTTGAAGTCCATAGAGGACTAGATCCCTAGTAATGGATCAGAAATCAAACATAACATCATATTTGTAATCACGGACCTTGAAATTGTCAAAAACAATACCCCAAATGCTTATGTTTGAAATTTTTAACATTATGGGAGTAGCTACTAGAAGTGTAGAACCACCAGTAAATAATCAAATAACAAGAATATTATCATATTCTTAATCAGCAACCTCGAAATAGTACTCCACATGCCTATATTATGGATTCCCATTTTTCCAAAGTTTTGTGAAATGGAGTAAATCTGACCCCTTGTATTCAATTAAATCCTTTTGATCCCCAATTGGTTTACTCTTCAACATACGGGTTTAATTTTCTGCACAAAATATGGTCCAAAAATTCCATAAAAATAAGGTGGTTTCAGTTGGGTCAAGTTTGCATAACTAGTCCTCAAGATGAGTCAAACGGTATATCATACCTGAGGGTTTTCCCATACCTTTGAGTCAAGACAAAAAAAAACTGAAGTGATGTCAAAGCATTCATAAGTAATTCTTATGAACACAATACCAGTCAGGACTCATCTCTATACATAGCATTGGCTCTAAAATAAAACTGCACAGTTAGAGTAGTCTCTGTGGAATTGCCCAGTTGGAGAGAATTCAGTCATGTGTGGGGTGCTTTACATTTGGAGCATATTCCAGTGGATTAGGGGCTTGCTCACAGGGTGGTCTATGTGAATGCTTTGCAATGGGCTGATATATTCTCTAAGTCTGACTACTGTCCTGTACCTGATGCTGCCAAAATAGGCTTCAGCCCCAAGCAAAACCTTGTACTGGAAAAAATGAGTGTACCCTGAGACTGCCGTCCCATCAAGGACTGGTCCTATTCTTGTGCCCAGTGTTGATCGAATATGAAGGCTGCAAGTTTGGAACATGGATATTGAAAATAACTTTAAAAAGTGCTGGCTTATTTATTGATTGATTATTTTTTACTGAATTCCAGAAAGATGAGTTTTAAGGTAAAGAGATATCTAACATGGGCAGCATGTTGGCGTAAGAAGACCA
The DNA here is from genome assembly GCF_900747795.2 of Erpetoichthys calabaricus. Taxonomy (NCBI): domain Eukaryota; kingdom Metazoa; phylum Chordata; class Cladistia; order Polypteriformes; family Polypteridae; genus Erpetoichthys; species Erpetoichthys calabaricus. Next base: position 108,225,264 of record NC_041401.2, read on the forward strand.
AGGTTCATGTTCTAGGGTACTCCCTATGTGGAGTTTACATGTTCTCACCGTGTCTGTGTGAGTTTCCGGTGGGTACTCCTGTTTCTGCCCATAGTCCAAAGACATGCATGTGGGCTGATACCCAATCCAGGAATGCTTGCTGGGTATGGCGTCAGCTGCCCTGAAACCCTGATCTGGAAATGTAGATATTTATGGATGGATTGATGGAAGGATAAACCTGATTGCTGAAATAAATCTATGTTGCCTTTTATCCGAAAGAGCATGTGTAGCCATCAGTGAAACAAACCAAAGCATCTATGCATTGAAGTTTAATTTGTTTTTTGATCATCTCGCCCTCTACAGTGATGTTGTTCTAAAGGGCTTGCCTCACCATAACTATCTCTGTCCTAAAAGATCTATTAACCTGTAGATTGTTAATCCTTTGCTATTATACTACACTGCTAAACAGTGTCTACAAAACAGTGATATAGAACTCAACAATGTAAAGTGAAACAACAATTGGAGCTTGAATCAGGTTTTTCATGTAAGAATTATTTTTCATAACATTTAGCCTTGACTAGATGTTATGAAAAAAAATTCTTAGCCTTGATTAACCCAGCCATAGGGGATGCACAAACCAGTGTATTTCTTCGTGCTGGTCCCAAGCCCGGATAAATGGGGAGAGTTACATCAGGAAGGGCATCCGGTGTAAAATTTTGCCAAATCAATATTCGGACAGCAATACAAATTTCCATACCAGATTGGTCGAGCCCCAGGTTAACAACGATCTCCACCAGTACTGTTAGCCAACAGGGTGCTGGCGGAAATTGGGCTACTGTTGGCCGAAGGAAAAGAAGAGGGGGGAGGCGTATCCGGAGGCAGGAGGAGAGGAGGAAAGTAAAGAGAGTGAGGGTAGGAACTTTGAATGTTGGCAAATGACTGGTATGGGGTGAGAATTAGCAGATATGATGGAGAGAAGGAAGGTTGATATATTGTGTGTGCAAGAGACTAAATGGAAGGAGAGTAAGACCAGGTGGATTGGAGGTGGATTCAAATTGTTCTATCATGATGTGGATGATTGGCGATTCTAAATTGGCCCTAGTGTGTGCTTGGTGTGTGGGTGTGTTTGTGTGTGTCCTGTGGTGGGTTGGCACCCTGCCCAGGATTGGTTCCTGCCTTGTGCCCTGTGTTGGCTGGGATTGGCTCCAGCAGACCCCTGTGACCCTGTGTTCGGGTTCTGCGGGTTGGAAAATGGATGGATGGATGGATGATGTGGATGGGACGAGAAATGGGTTAGGAGTTATTCTAAAGGAACAGTATGTCAAGAGTGTTTTGGAGGTGAAAAGAGTGTCAGGCAGAGTAATGATTATGAAGCTGGAAATTGGAGGTGTGATGATGAATGTTGTTAGTACACATGCACTGCAAGTTGGGTGTACAATGGGTGAGAAAGAAGATTTTTGGAGTGAGTTGGATGAAATGATGAACAGTGTACCTTAGGGATAGAAAGTGGTAATTGGAACGGATTTCAATGGGCATGTTGGTGAAGGGAACAGAGGAGACGAGGAGGTGATGGGTAGGTATGGTGTCAAGGAGAGGAATGAAGAAGATCAGAGGATAGTGGAATTTGCCAAAAGGATGGACATGGCTGTGGTGAATATGTATTTTAAGAAGAGGGAGGAACATAGGGTTACGTACAAGAGTGGAGGAAGATGCACACAGGTAGATTATATCCTATGCAGCAGAGTTGATCTGAGGGAGATTGAAGACTGCAAAGTGGTGGCAGGGGTAATTGTAGTTAAGCAGCATAGGATGGTGGTCTGTAGGATGATGTTGGAGATCAAGAAGAGGAAGAGAGTGAGGGCAGAGCCAAGGATCAAATGGTGGATGTTGAAAAAGGAAGACTGCAAGGTTGAGTTTAGGCAGGAGGTGAAACAAGCACTGGGTGGGAGTGAAGAGTTACCAGACAGTTGAGAAACTACAGCAGATGTAGTAAGGGTGCCAGCAAGAAGAGTGCTTGGTGTGACATCTGGAAAGAGGAAGGAGGAAAAGGAAACCTGGTGGAATGAGGAAATACAGGAGAATATACAGAGGAAGAGGATGGCAAAGAAGAAATGAGATAGTCAGAGAGATGCAGAAAGTAGACAAGAGTACAAGGAGATAAGGCACAAGGTGAAGAGAGAGGTGCTGAAGGCTAAAGTAAAGGTGTATGGTGAGTTGTATGAGAGGTTGGACACTAAGGAGGGAGAAAAGGACCTGTACCAATTGGCTAGACAGAAGGACTGAGCTGGGAAAGATGTGCAGCAGGTTAGGGTGAATAAGGATAAAGATGGAAATGTACTCACAAGTGAGGATAGTGTGTTGAGAAGATGGAAAGAGTATTTTGAGAGGCTGATGAATGAAGAGAACAAAAGAGACAAGAGGTTGGATGATGTGGAGATAGTAAATCAGGAAGTGCAATGGATTAGCAAGGAGGAAGTAAGCACAACTATGAAGAGGATGAAAAATGGAAAGGCCGTTGGTCCAGATGACACACCTGTGGAAGCATGGAGGTGTTTAGGACAGATGGCAGTGGAGTTTTTAATCAGATTGTTTAATGGAATCTTGGAAAGTGAGAGGATGTCTGAGGAGTGGAGAAGAAGTGTACTGGTGCCAATATTTAAGAATAAGGGGGATGTGCAGGAATACAGTAACTACAGGGGAATAAAATTGATGAGCCACAGCATGAAGTTATGGGAAAGAGTAGGGAAGATAGATTAAGAAGTGAGGTGATGATTAGTGAGCAGCAGTATGGTTTCATGCCAAGAAAGAGCACCACAGATACAATGTTTACTCTGAGGATGTTGATGGAGAAGTTTAGAGAAGGCCAGAAGGAGTTGCATTGCGTCTTTGTGGACCTGGAGAAAGCATATGACAGGGTGCCTTGAGAGGAGCTGTGGTGTTGTATGAGGAAGTCGGGAGTGGCAGAGAAGTATATAAGAGTTGTACAGGATATGTACAAGGGAAGTGTGACAGTGGTGAGGTCTACGGTAGGAGTGATGGATACATTCAAGTTGGAGGTGGGATTACATCAGGGATCGGCTCTGAGCCCTTTCTTATTTGCAATGGTGATGGACAGGTTGACAGACGAGATTAGACAGGAGTCCCTGTGGACTATGATGTTTGCTGATGACATTGTGATCTGTAGCGATAGTAGGGAGCAGGTTGAGGAGACCCTGGAGAGGTGGAGATATGCTCTAGAGAGGAGAGGAATGAATGTCAGTAGGAATAAGACAGAATACATGTGTGTAAATGAGACGGAGGTCAGTGGAATGGTGAGGATGCAGGGAGTAGAGTTGGCGAAGGTGGATGAGTTTAAATACTTGGGATCAACAGTACAGAGTAATGGGGATTGTGGAAAAGAGGTGAAAAAGAGAGTGCAGGCAGGGTGGAATGGGTGGAGAAGAGTGTCAGGAGTAAATTGTGACAGACTGGTATCGGCAAGAGTGAAAGGGAAGGTCTTCAGTGAAGCCAGCTATGTTATATGGGTTGGAGACAGTAACACTGACCAGAAAGCAGGAGACAGAGCTGGAGGTAGCAGAGTTAAAGATGCTAAGATTTGCACTGGGTGTGACGAGGATGGATAGCATTAGAAATGAGTAAATTAGAGGATCAGCTCAAGTTGGATGGTTGGGAGACAAAGTCAGAGAGGCAAAATTGCATTGGTTTGGACATGTCCAGAGGAGAGATGCTGGGTATATTGGGAGACGGATGCTAAGGATAGAGCTGCCAGGTAAGAGGAAAAGAGAAAGGCCTAAGCGAAGGTTTATGGATGTGGTGAGAGAAGACATGCAGGTGATGGGTATAACAGAACAAGATGCAGAGGACAAAAAGATATGGAAGAAGGTGATAGACTGTGGCAATCCCTAACAGGAGCAGCCGAAAGAAGAAGAAGAACATTTAGCCTTGATTACTGAAAGTTTTCTCTTCATATTGAAATAGCCACTGATTGTGTGATAGGATTGTTTATTCAAGTGAAAAGTTCTATAGCAGAAAATTCAAATGTCTTCAATTAACAATGCCACACCTGCCCTTTACACACTAAAAGTCTTGCAGGAGACATAAGATATTTTTGCAAAATAATGTAATTTTTTTTTAATTTGAAACCTTTAAAATATACATTGCAAAAATGAACTATTCCATTTACTAGCTCAAAACTATAATACTGTTTACATTATAATAATGCATGTCCCATTAGAAGGCCCTGTTAGTGCATAACATAGCAGATTATTATATTATACAGTAGGCGTACACAAAATTGTAAGTTCACATGTATATGCTAATTTGTTCCCATCTTCATAAATTTAGCTCTAAAGGATACTTGCAAGCCTGACGTTGATGGGTTATTATTTGCATGGAGGGATTATTTGACAGAAGAGCAAAGAACGCCAAGAAGGAGGGGGGAAGAAAACAAACAAAAAAAAAAAGGTTTGTGATATCGTAATCAGCCATCTTATTAAAAATGTATTACTTATTTTGTATTCTCGAATATACAATCAAAAATATTCGTTTAACCACATACCTGTTGATTTAAGGCCGCAGATTTCCCTTCTTGATATCTGGATTACATAGCACTGTAAAAAAAAAATCTATGATGGCTTCCAAGTAATCAAGCTATAGACAGCAAAATGTACAACAGGGACTCAAACTGTCAGGATTTAATCTCCCGAGGCCCAAATACCCTTCCAGTCTGTTACAAGAACAGAGATCAATGGAGGCTTTTGACAGTGGTATAAAGGCTAGGAGCCACACAGACTACAGACTAAAGCTGTCTCTCCTTTTGTTATTACAAAAGCTTTTTCCTTACTGAGGAATACAAGTAATTCAACATAATCATTTTTTTTCTTCAGCTTCATATATAAAATTGCAAACACCTCAACTGTGATATATGTAAATCCTTCCTTGTCTTAACACTTGTATGAAACACATGTAAAAATGTGCAGCATGCAAAATGTATGCCATAAGTTGTAGGTACTGTGTATTTGTGAACATGTTTAATTGTCAGTAAGGTGGTGACTTCTTAACCTCTTTGATTTAAAAAAAAAATCTGTATAAATTTTACAAGACATAACACTTTTACTCTTTACTAGTAGGAGAGAAACTGCATGGCCTTTTGTATATTGAAATATTAATGGAGATGTAATGCTTACTCCCCCTTATTTGTGTATTGAAAATATAGTTAACTGAAGACCTGGGGCTTTATGCATAACGCCCTGCGTAGAATTCACACTAAAACATGGCGTATGGACAAAAGTGGAAATGTGTGTACACACATAAAAAATCCAGATGCATAAATCTGTGTGTTCGCCAAGTTCCAAGTTTTTCCACTACATAAATCCTGGTCAGTGTGAAAAGTAACACACGTGAACGCACCTGCCATCCCACCCTGTCTCCACCCAGAATTATGCCTCTTTGAATGTGCAAATCAATATAAATAGCCTTTAAGCTCAGCGTTCTGTGAAAAAGTAATGGCAAAAGCACGGGGGAAAATAGAAGAATTTCAGCGAATATCAAGTGGAGGCAAGGAAAAACATACTATTTGTTGGTTTAAACAGTGGTATAAACAACAAAAGGAAGTTGATTGAGTGACATAGAGTGTCGGAGAAACTCGAAAGTTCAAGTTTACAAAGTCGCACAGTGCCCGAAATAAATAAGAAGTTGTCAGATATCAAAGTCGCCATGAAAAGGCAAGTCGTAGACCACCGTCTGAGTGTCATATGAAAGCTTATTTGGGTACAGAGAAAAGAAAAAAAAATAGGGACACAGTGGGGGAAAAAAGCTTGAAATGTCAACTTTAATTTTGAAATTTCCACTTTAATCACGTAGTTTATTTTGTCATTAATGTAGAACATCATAAACTTAATCTTTACATCGTTTAATTTACTAGTTTCTCAAATACCATCGTAACTAAAGTTGCACGTTAAATGCTTTGTTTTGTATATGTTCTTCTATGTGTGTGAATTACTACGTGCTTCTTAAATGGGCTTTCTCTTCCTCCGACAGGACACAGAATCCATTACATTCATAATATTACAGCTCTCTGAATAATTTAAATACTGAGATGTATACTTGATATCATTTTCATGATGATAGGAGTTAAAGCATGTTATTAAACATGTGAAAACGGTTGGAGCAGTGATAGTGATGATCTGGCGCCCTATCCAGAGATTGTTCCTGCCTCCAGCAAAATGCTTGCTGCTCCGTGCACGACCTTCAATGAAATAATTTATTGCAGCAGTACTGTCTCTTTCAAACATACTAACCCCCAATTCCTATCCTTCCTTTTATCCCCAAGTAACCAATCGCCACACAATCAGCTCTGTAATAGATGTTAAGCCATCTGTAAGCTTAGAACGCCAATTCTTCAAAACTTTTAAGGAACATTGAAATATCTTCGTAGTACATGTTTAATTATTCTATCCATCTGTCCTTCCAATGTTTTTCCAGCCCCAGCAATAATACAGCGCGAGGCAGGAATAATCCCTGAACTAGCTAGCGCTGCAACACAGTGTCCTCACATGTTTAATTATTAACAATATAGATTATTTAAATGATGTTAACATTTTATCTGTATAATGTTAAAAACGATATTGTCATCATATGTAAATACATGCTTTATAAAGTGGCTCAGGTTGTCCAATATTATAACTGTATCGCAAGTTTACAGTGAGGTAATTGTATTAATAAGTACAAACAGTCCTACAAGGAGCACTTAATGGACTGATTGAGTGTGTTTATAGTTCTTGGGATGAAACTGTTTCTGAACCGCGAGGTCCATACAGGAAAGGCTCTGAAGCGTTTGTCGTATGAGAGCAGTTCAAATAGACAGCATGACTGAGGCAGCGTGTGCTTGATGCTGTATACCGATAATTCTCTTTCCGATCAGCTGCTGTAGAGCTGTGATTTCACACTCAGATACAGTGATATAAATACTCTGAAAGGTGCATTGAGAGGAACAACGCTAAAGCAGCTATGATATTTGGAATAGTTTGGCTATTCCGTGGACCATTATATTGTTACAGGCTAATTAAAATCAGATGCCTTAAACTAATAAACAATATGTGGTTAATTTCAGTGTATTTGATAAAGCCGCGTCAGGGATCTGACTTAAAAAAGAAAGGGAAACCACACTGGAACAAAAGTACTGCTTTGACGCTGGGTGCCACCAGTTTGCAAAACCGAGCCGAGAACTTGCGTACGCCAAGGATTTAGCTGGCATGAAAATGTGCGTGGCTTTACTCCAAGTTTAGGTTTTATACATCGTGATGTGAGCGTGGAAACTGACTTATGCAACATTTTTGTGTGTACACCATTTATACATGAGGCCCCTGGTGTTTCTGACCATCATATATAGACACCAGTCATACTTTAAATTAGTTCAGTCAGATGAGATTACTGTATATCTCTTGTCGCAGACGGTCGGGTCCAATGCCCGGCCGGGACGCCCCATATGTTCTGGGGGAGCAGCCATGGGCTGTTCAATACCTCCCCCAGGACACTTGGTGGCAGCCTCCCTGGCTGACGGTGATGCCTCAGCTTCCCGCAGGGCTCCATGGGAGATGGAGTTCTCCACAGCCTTGTTGGGATCTGGGGTGGCTACCAGGGGGCACTGCATGTGTCCCTGAGCCCGGCTGGATGAGTCTTCAGCCCCACCCGGAGGTGCAACCGGAAACAGGTGATCAAGCACCTGGAGTACTTCCGGGTGGGCTATAAAAGGGGCCAGTAACCACTGCTCAGTGGCCATAGTCGAGAGGAGGAATATGAAGCTTGACGTGAGGAGTGGAGGTGCCAGAAGGGACTGTTGTGGTTTGTGCTCGTGCTATTTTGGACTGTGTTGTGCTTGTGGGGTTCATGGGGAAGATGCGCCCCACAGGTGAAGAAAATAAAGTCTGTGTTTGTGTTTTTATCTCCATGTGAGACTGTGCTGGGTCGGGTGCAAGACAGTGCCTTATTACACTCTTTATAGTCAGACATTTGTAAATATAATAATAATTATTAAATGTCACATAGTCAAGTGAGGTCTTGTTTTGCACTTTCCCTTTGTAAATCACAAAAACATAGAACATATAACTTCCACAGCGTGTAATCCATAGCAAGAAAAACAAAATACAACAAAAGTGACTCCGCACAATAAATACAATCTTATACAGCAATCTTTCAGTACTGACTTTGATTTTACTGTCAGACAAGGTCCAGGATCAGAGCATAAGCTGACATGCACCAGACCAGCTCAGTTCTCTGTGCTTTTCTTACCAGACAGTTCAGCAACAGATGAATGAAGGTCATCGTATTCCTCCCCAGGATTCAGTCTAAATCAATAACTATTTTTTAAGATGGTTAACAAGGTAGTGTGACTGGTAGGACAACACAGGCAAGAAGACGTATCTGTATCTGGGGCAAGTCACTGGAGCATTGGGGAATGAATACAATGAAGGTAAAACTATGTCTTCAGCAAAGACTTTGGTCATGAATGTGGTTCAGTTTACCTTCTCTGCAGAGATGAAAATGCTTTTTTATTTTTGAAATATCTGTCTTCAATATCAAAATTGCAATGCCAAGAAAGACATGGTTTATCAAAGCAATATTTATATGGTAGATTACTTATTAACAATGGCATATATAATTAGAAGTACAGCTTAGTCATGCTTGCAAAATGCATAATAACTAGGAATTGGTTTATCCACAATGGGTGGAAATAACCTCTTCTACACCAGAGACTTGCGGTGAGGTTCATAGCTGGTGAGGCACTGACTCTTTCAGAATCAGATTTACAATTATATGAACCCAAAAGAGTCACTTATTCACTATTCTTTCCTCTGCATGTCCTGGAGTACAAAAGAAACACCACCATGCAGCAACATGTGGAGTCTGGGCACGACCGAAAAAAATAAAACGCAGCCACTGATTATAACCACAAGAAGGCATGTGAATGAATATGAATAATGTCGCATCAGTGCCATAATGTTTTCTGAAATGTACTATAAAGGTCATAAAATGAGTTATTCCACATATCATATATACCTATGTCTCTGTTTTTTTTTGTCAGTGTGGCTTTGACATCATGGACCATAAGTTGCATACTAATTTAGCTTTAGCAGGAATACTCAATCAAACTGAATAAAAAAAATTCAAGTGACTGTGAGATATGAAGAAGGCAGATTCACCAGCATTTGTGTGTCAGCTTGTATAGTGATCATGACTGAGAGAATAAAAGTAAAAAAAAAAAATGTTATTGTATAATATTAACAATAAGAGCAGCTCACTACTCAAAACAGTAAATTTGCAGGGTAGTTAGTTTTGAACTCACAACAGCAGTTTTTTCACCTTTTGTGAAAGTTTTTATTGGATATTTGGCCATGAGCCTTCACACATTATACAGTTCATGTCTACATTTTGTCATTTACTACTAAAACATGAAAAACATTTCTGTTTTAACGATGTGTTTACATAGATTGTTGTAGACACAGAACACACATTAAATTATTTCCCCTTACATCTCTAGATAGCTCACTATCAGATAATCAAGGCAGGAACTGAAAGAACTTCTTGCCCGTTCTGGGGCGGTGGGGGGTATGGTATAGCAGGCTGTTTGCTGTTTGGGCTTATCGACACATTTACAAGACAAAAGATGCTGACGGAGAGGTGCAAAGGGATTTAAGGTGGGCCGGATTTATGTTTTTTTTCATAGCCTGTGGTAATTCTAGTGTTAATTGTAAATGAAGCCCATGAGCCTATCCTTCTCCACGAAAATCTCTGTCACTTTCTTGCAAAAGACCTCCTTTATTTTCCTTTAGTTTTAAAAGTCTCTCCGCCTCAATGGAGATTATCGTCAAGAAGAACAGCAGCAATGCGCACCTGTTGGGCTCACGTCCGTGCTCTTCGGAGCAGCACGGTACTGTCTGCCTCACCTTTTGCCTTCTCACTGCAATTTTATGTCCGATCAGCAAGACTAAATATTTCACACACCTTCATTTAAGATATTAGCCAGACTGTGGAAAGTCAGGGCGTATAATAAATGTGTCTGCAAACATTATATTTGCAACATACAGAGAGACAGCAACAGGCACGTGCCAATTACATGCATCAACCCAGTGTGTGAGGGATAGCGTAGTCCAAGGTAAGGCTTGTTGCTGCCACACCTCGGGTTTCTCCCCTGTATTTGAACAGGAAATGCGCAAATTCAGTGATTTTGACTATAAAAATGATTATACAGAAAACAAATTTATAGCACAGACCAGTGGACAAATGTATTTTATATTACCATTATTAGTTTTTTTACTTTTCATGATGACAGGTGAGGCTCTGTCTCACTTGCCTCTCTTGGCCGAACATCCCTTTTCTGCACAGTCTGGCATGAACATGAAGAGATGTTGAATTTGTATTTGTGGAATAGCATGCAGTGCAGCTTCTATACCTGTCCAAAGTTTAACCGTGTAACCACTGTTGATCTCTTGTATACCAGTCATCATCTGACCAAGTCCCAGATGTGCTCAATCTGGAGGACAGATATGTGGGATTAGCCACTGTTCTGTTGAAATTAGGTTTAAAACAGCCCCAATCTATTAGGTTTGGAGGCTCACTCACTCACTTGACTACCTCTCAACTAATGTAAAGCTCTCATCTTTATCACCATGACTCTTTCTGTGTCTCCCTTACCACCCTCTTCCACTTTGGTGCTGCGCAGATGGAGGGGACTGAGTGAAACATAGCACACAGTTTATATCACCAAGAAGTGCACCACTGACACTGCTTATTGGCATTCCCTGTGAGCCTCAGACTAGAAAGAGTTGTTTATGAGGGTCTCTGGTTCACAGCTACTATTGGCAGTTTCCACAATGCAAAATACGCAACTTCTGATGCATAGTGGTGTGATTCCACAATATATCACACCTCATAATGAATCGTCTGCCCATTTTTCCCTCTTGGCTCAAAGATCCTTTTGTTTGAGGTCACTTTTCACACCTATTCTGTAGTCCCTTCCTTGACAAATTCTTTTTGGCTACAAGGCCACCAGGCTAGCACTCTCTCCATTTCTGTCTGTTTCTCTATTTGTCTGTCCCTTGTTCTGAATTGAGATGGATCGTGGTGTGATTCCACAATAAAACACACCTTGTAACCAGGGTTGCCACACATGTGGTTTCCATGCCCACACAGAAGTTGGAAAAGTTGAAGAAGAAGAGGAATTGGAATTCATTTGCAAATTTAACAGTAGTGTTTCCAGTACTAGCCACAGGACATACTGTATACAGTAATCCCTCCTCCATCGCGGGGGTTGCGTTCCAGAGCCACCCGCAAAATAAGAAAATCCGCGAAGTAGAAACCATATGTTTATATGGTTATTTTTATATTGTCATGCTTGGGTCACAGATTTGCGCAGAAACACAGGAGGTTGTAGAGAGACAGGAACGTTATTCAAACACTGCAAACAAACATTTGTCTCTTTTTCAAAAGTTTAAACTGTGCTCCATGACAAGACAGAGATGACAGTTCTGTCTCACAATTAAAAGAATGCAAACATACCTTCCTTTTCAAAGGAGTGCGCGTCAGGAGCACTGAATGTCAGAAAGTGAGAGAAAACCAAACAAATCAATAGGGCTGTTTGGCTTTTAAGTATGCGAAGCACCGCCGGTACAAAGCTGTTGAAGGCGGCAGCTCACACCCCCTCCATCAGGAGCAGAGAGAGAGAGAGAGAGACAGAGGAAAACAAACAGTCAAAAATCAATACGCGCCCTTTGAGCGTTTAAGTATGCGAAGCACCGTGCAGCATGTCGCTTCACGAAGCAGCTGCACACAGAAGGTAGCAACTCTTTCAGCATTTTTAGACGAGCGTCCGTATCGTCTAGGTGTGCGAACAGCCCCCCTGCTCACACCCCCTACGTCAGGATCAGAGAAAGTCAGTGCAAGAGAGAGAGAGAGAGAGAAACAAAAGTAAGTTGGGTAGCTTCTCAGACATCTGCCAATAGCGTCCCTTGTATGAAATCAACTGGGCAAACCATCTGAGGAAGCATGTACCAGAAATTAAAAGACCCATTGTCCGCAGAAATCCGGGAACCAGCAAAAAATCCGCGATATATATTTAAATATGCTTACATATAAAATCCGCGATAGAGTGAAGCCGCGAAAGGCGAAGCGCGATATAGCAAGGGATCACTGTACTGTATACTGTAATTGTAAAGTAAGGACACAAACACAGTCAAAGGTTTGGAGGATCCCCCCATATACTGTAGAGCAAAAAAAGGAAATGAAGTCTTTAGAGACAGAGCTCAAAACGGAACTGATAAATGACAAAATGGTGGTGGTATATATAGTAGGCTACAGGAAATTATGTCATAGGTGAATGGCATTCTGGAACTGGAAGTGACGTCAGGAAGAGGTGGGGTCTTGAGGATTGCTACCGGTAGTGATGTTGTTAGGTTGTAGATTCTTCAGTTGTTCTGCAGGGAAAGAGGAGAAAGAGTTAGAGGGCAGTGCCAACCCCTTGTTCGGCAGTTAAATGCATCTAATTGAGCCCATAAACTGTCTCCCAAACTCACATGTGTGACACAGTCCAAAGCTGGACAAAGACACAATAAGCTTATAGCTACAGATATACAAGTCATACATTTATGGGATAAGATTGTGTGGTCAAGACCAATTTGAAGAAATTGAAGGTGAATATGACAATTACGGCACTGTAGTATAATTGTTTTCCTTAAAATGTGTTCTCTAGCATACATACACAAATAATAAATTAGAAGCTCTAGGTTTGCTTATTAAAATATGTTGTTTGCATCAACATGTCTGTGAGACTAATGTCAGAGGTTTGGTTTCAAATATTAGATTCATGCATAGGCAAAAAAAAAATTGTCAAACTGAAATTTCAGAATTTATTCATATAAATCTGATTTTCTTTTCTTCACATATGACTGAATCAATGTTATAATTTATATTTTTATGAAGCAGAGCTTTATGAAAATTCATTTATTGGGGGAATTCAGTAAAACATATTTCCTGTTGAAGACTGGAACCTGCCAACTGTTCTTATGCAATTCAGTCACTGTCATTTTTGACAGCCATTCATACTTTGAACGTAGTCTGCTGTTAAAAGATATTTCTTTGATGACATTTCTTCACTGCAGGAAAAGTTCAGAATCTGTGTCTGTCTTCTCACATGAATACTATCTTTACTGGACTTTATTTTTTTAATAAGATTTTAGAAATTTTCACCATAATTCTGTTAAAGGAAGAGACGGAAATAGACAAACTGGCATGAAAAGGACAGTAACGTAACTTCTGTAGACATTAAGTGGATTTGAGAATGTTATGTAATGTTATTGTTATAAGCATAATTCTGAAGGCTGGACAAGGTAAATACTGCAATAAATTAAGTGTCCACAAATCTAGATTTTCCAGCATGTCTATTGCTACATAAAGGTGTGATATTAGAAATAAAATAATGCATTTCATTGGGCAAAAAATCCAGTCACCTACTGAATTTTTTGCAAAATCAATAGGCTTCATTTGTATTGGGTGACTGTTTTTTGTTATTGTGTTAACAGACTCACATCCTGACATGCAGACAAACAGAAACACGGAAACTCTAAAAGTAATCAAATTACATTCAGAGAAACTTAAAATGAGTAAATCCATTGAAAAATTGAAAATGCGGGAGTTAGAATTTTGATCCTGTTACAATTCTTTCCATTTAATACAATATCTAAAATATAATTAACTAAATAAGCAGAACTAGCTACAGAACTTGCTTCACACTTGTGCTGCTTATGCTTCTTCTCCAGCTTCTTGTCAGAATGTGTTCATAAGCCTGGTGAAGCAGGAACACCAGAGGCTTTAAATATGGTACTATGCCTGAGAGTGAATATCATAAAGCATCTTGGAAATCAATGTCCACAGTTACTGGTAAATAATTTATCTTGCTACAAGACCTCAGGACAGATTTAACAAGCGATGCCGGTAACCTTTCCTTAAGGGGAGGAGGAGCTAATAACTTGGGTTCAGTCCTTATTGACTCAGGAGAAGCTGAACATTTTATTGATTTCGGGCTGACAGAAAAATTTAATTCAAATTAATTAGGTGTAAAAAGTCAATTGAAATTAAAGCATTGCATTTATGGGTGATTGAATAGAATGCTTGACTAATTAATTTAAAAGAGGGGACTTGTGTGAAGTAACTCTATTTTTAATTAAATCCCCTAGTCTCTCAGTCACTCTCTGGTATTCTAGGATGAGAAAGTATAATTCTAGAATAACTCAGATCAGACAGAAGGAAAATTTTGCGACAGACAAAAAAGGTTTCAAAGCATTTTTTATTCAAAACACTCAGATTGTCTGAAATTTAGTTTTTGGTTTTGTTTATGCTGATCAAACTGACAAATGGGGAATCATCCCTAAATAAAGATCTGAAGATCTTCTGTATGATGTTGGGCTACATCAGCATGCCATTCCAATAGAAACCACCCGGATTGGGAACTGAGTGCATCCAGGAACAGAGTGTGAGTTTTTTTAAGGTGGCTGGAGTGCCAATCTTGCCACCAACCCACAAGTTTTCCCTGCAAGTTGGAGAACCTGCTTGCAAGGCAGGATTAAGAAGGTTAGAAAATGTCATGTTACTTTGAACTGGTATATGTACTGCTTTTTTGCTGTTCTCCTGCATAGTTATCACCATATTTTTTATTGTTGTTTTTTGGGAGTTACTTATTACTTGCCTTTCGTCATGAAGCTGCCCACATAAAACATAGTGGTGTGGTTCAGTCAGCATTTTTTGAACCCCTTTTTTATAATTTCAATTCAATTCTACAGTCTGAAACTGTCGCTTTACATGACAAGCCTGTTTTTCCTCTCCAGGTATGATGGCAATAATATATTTTATTCTTTAAAAATTCTATATTGTAATGAAGTTGACTTTGGAAAGTACAGCCTAAATGAACATCCCACTGTAGAATAATGTGATCTTCAGAAACAATCCATCTGCACCTGTTATTCTTAACATTATATGAGGTGGGACTCAAACATTCCCAGATTCGGTAAGGATGTAGTTCTCAAATATGCCTCCAGGTATCATACAGTCTGGGTAATCAGTCCACTGAGTAGCATTGTGCTGAGCTGATTGAGTACTTATTTCTAGAATCTGTTCTAAAAATATGCATGTTACTTGGATAATTTTTTTTAGGTCAAACAGAACATCAAGAAAAACAATGGTCACTGTTTTCCAACACTGGTGGACTTGTTCTTAAATAGTTTGTTGCCCATAGATAGACTGTTAGTCAACAACATTAAACTGAAGTGCTGTGGTGTCTATGGGAAAGCATAAGGAAAAAATGTCCAGAGAATTGGCACACCCAGAACTTCATTTTGGACCATGACAACACACTTGCACCTACCTCATTGTCAGTCAAAGAGTTTTGGACCAAAATCAATGGGGTAGAGGCTTGGACCCCACATATTTGCCAGATCTTGATCCTTGTGACATAATTTTCTTTCTGAAGTTAAAACTGAGATTGAAGGAAAGACAAATTGCTACTGTGGAAGAAATCCAGGAAAAAAATCTAGTGGCTCTGAACATGGTAGCAAAAGATGTATACAAGAAAGGTTTCCAGCAATGGGAGAAGTTCTGGGACACGTGTATTGCATCTCAAGTTCAGTATTTTGAAGGTGACAAAAAGAAAATTGCTGTAAATTTTATAATAAAGGTTTTTTTTTCTTTTTTAACAAATCTGGGAAGTTTTGGGTCCACCCTCATATATGATACTTGAACCCCATGGCAGGGGTGTGACTGAGACTGTCTAGTGCTGTTCAGTACCTCTGTGTCTGTCTTTCAGCTATTATTTTCTTGAAAGCTTCAGCAACATGATGTAGTGGAGGAAAAGAATAAATTGTTGCAAGTTTCAAATACTGATGTTTCTTTGTGTAATGATGCTGGAAAATAAAGAAAAATCCAACAGTCCTATATTGCATTAGAGAGTGCCAATAGTCTTGTAGCAGAAGTGAATTGACTGCTCATATTAACAACTAGCAAAATACCCGCGCTTCGCAGCGGAGAAGTAGTGTGTTAAAGAGGTTATGTAAACATATATATACATAAACATATATACATATATATATATACATATACACATCCACATATATATATACATATATCAACATATATATACACATACAGACACATATATACATATACTTATTTGTATATCTACATATATATACACATATATACATATTTGTATATCTACATATATATACACATATATACATATAAACACATATCTATCTACATACATACACATATATCTATCTATCTATATATATATATATATATATATATATATATATATATATATATATATATATATATACACACATACATATCTATCTATCTATATATACATATCTATCTATCTATATATATATATATACACATACATACATACATACATATCTATCTATATATACACATACATACATACATACATACATATCTATCTATATATACACATACATACATACATACATATCTATCTATATATACACATACATACATACATATCTATCTATATATACACATATATACATACATACATATCTATCTATATATACATATACATACATACATACATACATATCTATCTATATATACACATACATACATACATACATACATACATATCTATCTATATATACACATACATATCTATCTATATATACACATACATACATACATACATACATATCTATCTATATATACACATACATATCTATCTATATATACACATACATATCTATCTATATATACACATACATACATACATATCTATCTATATATACACATACATATCTATCTATATATACACATACATATCTATCTATATATACACATACATACATACATACATACATATCTATCTATATATACACATACATACATACATACATACATACATATCTATCTATATATACACATACATACATACATACACATACATACATACATACACACATATATATATATATATATATATATATATATATATATATATATATATATATATATATATATATATATATATATATATATATATATATATATATATATATATATATATATATATATATATATAGCTGATTACCCAGTGGATTCGCTCACTGAGTGCAAGAGAAAAAAATAAAATGTATGTATAGAATAAGTTTAATTGCCAAATTTATTTTTCCACAAATAAAGGGCACTTACAATAACATAGAAATCAATATAAACAACATTAACATCATTATCATATGAGAATATGAAGTAATATATAAGAAGCACATTGCATATAAATATAAATTATTAAACAGTAAAATGTTCTTCTATAATACGTTACCGTGGCTATTCGTTTGTCTGTCCAGGATTTTAAATCACCTGTAGCTCGCAAACCGTTTCACCTATTGACTTGAAATTTGGTACACATATACTACGTCACGTCTACTATTCGCTTTCCCACACATATGAACATATATATATATATATATATATATATATATATACACACATACACATATATACATAGTGCGTTGCAACACGGGCTGCGATTGTTACATGGGAGGGAGAGGACAAATCACAGCTTCCCGCTTTCTAATCGGGCTTGTGATTGCTGCTTTGACGGATGCCCAGATCCCACAGTATTTCCCCTTAGGAGAGGCGTTAGGCAAGTGTAATTGAATAGCGGTGCTGCAAGTTATTGCTCTTTTTATCTTTATTTTATTGTAGAGTCAACTCACAGCTGCGCGCACCAGTGCGTGCGTGGCGGATGCGTACGGCTGACGTTTTCATTGTCTACCACCTCCGCTAATCATTCTTGAGGCAGATTGAAGACTTAAGTGCCAGCTTAACAGAAAAATTAAAGAAAACATACTAAGTTTTAAAACAAATCAGTTTTAACGGGAAAAGATGCCGACGAAAGAAGAGAAGCAGCGGGACGCTAGGGTGAAGAGCTGCTCATTAAGCAGCAAGCTCATCAACCTCTGAGCAAACAAATGGTAAACGTACAGAGAAAGAGGATAAATACTATGAATGGTCATGTCAAGTATATTCGCTCCACGTTATCGTGCAGTGCACTGTTACTGGTATTTTGATAAAAGAATCTGAATAACATATAAGAAGCGTATAAATTATTAAACAGTAAAACATTAACATTTAAGAAGTAAAGATACATTGAGTACTACTGTAGTGCTTTCGGGTATAGTACATTTTTTGTTTGCCCATTACATGCATAAATGTATACATTTTTTGGTGTACCTACCCAAGAACACGCGACATGACCCGGCAGTTAAAAATTTATCGCTCCAGCAATTTTAACTCTGTTACAAAGTCATCTAATATGGTATTGCAAACGGCAGCAGGAGCGTTTCTATAAACTCAATTTAAACTTACTGTTTACACCGTGCTTTGAAGATGCATAGTATGCGACACGTGTTTCGCCGTAATTGTGGGCTCATTAGGAGTACACAGTCACTGCACTCCCTTACTGGAATCGATCCTCGGACGTAGAGTTGAAGCCCCTAACGTTGTGCTACGGCGTGTGGTTCGTTCATTTGACAGCATGTAGATCGGGGTAATTACATTGCAGGCATTCGTAGTCTGATTCACAATCTGATTGTATGGGTGGTTACCTACCAGGTAACGCTTGTGGTTGGTGAGCAAGTCGGCTAACTTCTGCCACGGTGCCCTCTTTCAGTTGCGAGAAGCAGATCATACAATGGTTGAAATAGTTTAATATATATAGCAAAATCACCGCGCTTCGCAGGGGCGAATATGGTATTGCAAACGGCAGCGTTTCTATAAACTTCATTTGAAGTTACGGTTTATACCGTGCTTTGTTTCATATTCTTTTCCTACTTTATCAATTGTGTAATGTGTTTTTGAACAGGTTTGATTCATGGAAGTGATCACTCCTGCTGCGTTCAGTCACTTCACATGAGCCGCTCTCTTGTGTGATGTTGCGATGTCCACGGGTTTATTTAATGTTAGCTAAGACCCGGCAGTTAAAAGTTTCTCGCTACAGCAATTTTAACTCTGTTACAAAGTGATGCAAACTCTCGTTTATACCTCGTGTCTTCTCATTAAACTTGTATCTCGCGAATATGGCATTGCAAACGGCAGCGGGAGCGTTTCTATAAAGTTAATTTAAGGTTAGGTTTATACCGTGCTTTTTTATACCTCGTGTCTTCTCATTAAACTTGTATCTCGCGAATATGGTATTGCAAACGGCAGCGGGAGCGTTTCTATAAAGTAAATTTAGACTTACGGTTTACACCGTGCTTTTTTATACCTCGTGTCTTATGAAGATGCTTGTATGCGTCACTCACTCGCTTCTTATTGTTTCGCTGCCTTGTCAATTGTGTAATGAGTGTTTTCTTCAGCGCTCTTTGGGGCTCCTCCTTCTTTTCTACGTACTGAGTTCACAGTCAGTTCACGTGATTACGTGGGAGGCGTGATGACGCCACACGCAACTCAGTCTCCTACGGCCATCTTGCTGCCTTCCATTACAGTATATGGACAAAAAAGAGGTTCCAGTTATGACCATTACGCGTATAATTTTGAAATGAAACCTGCCTAACTTTTGTAAGTAAGCTGTAAGGAATGAGCCTGCCAAATTTCAGCCTTCCACCTACACGGGAAGTTGGACAATTAGTGATGAGTGAGTCAGTCAGTCAGTGAGTGAGTCAGTCAGTCAGTCAGTGAGGGCTTTGCCTTTTATTATTATAGATGAATGCTTTCTTTAAAGAGTAACAATAAATGGTATGATCTGCAGATTAATTGAATTTTGAGCACTGTTGCCACACACACAAAAGAAACTTATAAGTGGGATGTTTCTAATATTTCCTCTTCTTCTTTCGGCTGCTCCCGTTAGGGGTTGCCATAGCAGATCATCTGTTTCCATATCTTCCTGTCCTCTCTCACCACATCCATAAACCTTCTCTTAGGCCTTCCTCTTTTCCTCTTCCCTGGCAGCTCTATCCTTAGCATCCTTCTCCCAATATACCCAGCATCTCTCCTCTGCATATGTCCAAACCAACGCATTCTCACCTCTCTGACTTTGTCTCCCAACCGTCCAACCTGAGTTGATCCTCTAATGTACTCATTTCTAATCCTGTCCATCTTCGGCACACCCAGTGCAAATCTTAGCCTCTTTAACTCTGCTACCTCCAGCTCTGTCTCCTGCTTTCTGGTCAGTGCCACCATCTTCTCCCTTATAGCATAGCTGGTGTCACTGCCATCCTGTAGACCTTCCCTTTCGCTCTTGCTTATACGCGTCTGTCACAGATCACTCCTGACACTCTTTCAACCCATTCCACCCTGTCTGCACTCTCTTTTTCACCAATCTTCCATAATCCCTGTTACTCTGTACTGTTGATCCCAAGTATTTAAACTCATCCAACTTCGCCAACATGTTTCTAATACAATGAATGAAAAAAATAAAATACATTGCTAACACTGGCATCTGGAAGATTCAAATTACGT
This sequence comes from Erpetoichthys calabaricus, assembly GCF_900747795.2. Classification (NCBI taxonomy): domain Eukaryota; kingdom Metazoa; phylum Chordata; class Cladistia; order Polypteriformes; family Polypteridae; genus Erpetoichthys; species Erpetoichthys calabaricus. Next base: position 108,245,769 of record NC_041401.2, read on the forward strand.
TACTGTAAGAAGGTATCCTGCTCCGTTGAGCAAGGCCCTTAACTTGACGGGTGGGCTCTTGAGCAATGCCCTTAATTTGACGGGGATTAATACAGTATATAAAAAAAAAATTGAAATTATATATTTGCTTGTACTCTTTTGAACCTACACAGCTGTGATATTTTGCAGATCAGCTGTGAGTGTACTTCTACTAATTACATTAAGTTTATGCAAGAAAAGGTGTTGTGATCCACAATTCCTGAACTCATAAATATTCTGGATGATCCAGATCTAGGTTACAGCTGTATGCTCCACCTGTAGTTGTTCTAATGACTCAGCAAGCCTAGAAACAAAAAACTACTACTTTTGTTGCTCTTTTAAAAAATATAACTTCCCACAAGTTTATGACAGCAGTTTTGGTTTTAAAAATGTTGTCTAAGGTTGCACACTTTAAATTTGTATTAAAAGTAATTACAGAAAGTGTAATGCTAGATATGTAGACAAATCTTTCTGTTATATTTGTTCTAACAGATTCTTAGGATCTCGCTTTTTTCTTGAAAGCATTTTGCTTCTGTGCCAGATATCATAAAGCACAGATTGGTTAAACGGAACAGGAGAATTAGAATTTGTATCATTATTTATACTGTCATCTGTCTGTTTTTCAGGATGATTGGAGCAAATTGTTGTCATAAGCAGGTACAGCAATGCTCTCAGTAGTTCATATGGAACTTCTACATCCAAAGGTATAAATCTCAATTACGCACATTTTTTATTTGAAAAATGGCATAGTCATTCTCAGTGTTGTGCATGAACTAGTTCAAAAGAATGTGTTCATTGATCAAGCTCATTTTTCTAAGAACGGTGAACTTAACGTAACGTATTTGCAAGTGAAGACCTTGAACGTGAGCTAGATCAGTTTTATGTGTCATTCTGGATCTGGTTTAGGTCCAGATTAAACGTTTTGCCTTAAACTGTAATGTAGGGGTGGAGCCGAATCTGAATACGGTATTCAGATAAGCACAAATAGCAGATTTTTATGAATATTTATTTTGAACAAATATTTTGACATTTATTTGTATTCGGAAAAAAATAACGTAAAATCCAATAGGCACAGTCTTTGTCTGCCTGCTTGTGCTTAAGCTGCAGCCCCGCTGACCACAGCACGCGGTGAAGCTCCACTCTCGCTTTCAGGAAAACATTGTACTTCGTGAGGCCACTTTATTTTTTTCTCCATTGGACATGCAATATGTGACTAGGGCTGCAATGATTAGTCAATGTAATCGATGACGTCGACTACAAAAATTTGTCAACGCGAATTTTTTATTGTCGACGCGTCATAAACAGAACCTTCAATAGAGGCTCCAGTCACAAAGAACCACATTGGTTTTTGTAACTGCAATGCACTGCATGAACGTCTGGGGGCAGTATCGTTTGTTACTGTTTGTCAAGACTGCACACAGTCCTACCAATAAAGAAGAAAGTCTGAGGAGAAGAAGAATGTAGAGGAAAATAAACGTGGTTGCAATGCCGAGTCGGATAGAGAAGGGGGAAGGAGATGGAAAAAAATTGAGACAGAAACTTTCTAAAGCGTGGGAGCACTTCACCGAAAAAGAAAAAAAAGTTGAATGCAGATTATGCAAAGCGGAGCTTTCTTTTCATGGCAACACCACCGCGATGCATGAGCATCTGAAACACAAGCATCCTGGAGCTGTAATGCCGCCGTCTCTTGAGAATTTATGCTGGCGCTGTTAGGTAGTTAGTTGGGGTCAGATCAGGAGAGGAGGGAGAGTGTGAATCAGACTGAGAAAATAAAAGTGAAAAAAGCTAACTTTTACAAGTAACAAATTTACACCCGATCTGTTCGTTTTCAAATAATATTGCATTAGTGCGATGATGTTTTCTGATTGGATTATTTTCAATTATATTCAGGTCATACAATGATTTCTTCAAAATGTCACATATATTTGTCTTTCTTTTTTTTTCTCCCGTTGCTGCACGCTGACACAGGAGCACGCAGATGGCCGGTTGCTTGCTCTATAGCAAGCTTGACCTGACGGCGATCAAAGCACATGTACTGTGCAATGCATGTACAGGGTCCACTGAGAAAAGAAGAGCGTTCATGGCTCACCTTGCAGAGGAACATTCTTTCCTCTGCATGTCCTGGAGTCCTGTGCAGACTGGGCAAGGTTGGAGGAAAAAAAAAACACGGTCACTGATTACAACCACAAGAAGGTAAGCAAATGAATATGAATAATATGAATAATGCTGCATCCGTGCCACAATGTTTTCCGAAATGTATGAATAATTCCAAACCTATGTCTCTGTTTTTTTGTCAGTGTGGCTTTAACATCACGGGCCATAAAGTGTATACTAATTTAGCATAAGCAGGAACACTCAACAAAATTGAATAAAAAAAATCAAGTGACAATGAGATACGAATAAGGCAGATATGCCAGTGTTTGTGTGTCAGCTTTTATCCATCCAGACCAGAGAATTTCCAGTTCAATTGTCTCAAAACACCACTCACATCTACAGTTATTCCCAGTTTCAGATAAAAAGTAACGGTGTCAGATCCCTGGGGGGGGCCAGTAGAATGTATCGTGATTGTGACTGAGAGAATAAAAGTGAAAAAAAAAGAGATATTTTTCACAAGTATTATACATTTAAAGTGGCTGTTACAGACGCAAATCAAATGTATGTGTTTATTGTATAATATTAACGAGGGAGTCAGGATCAAATCGGGGGATTATAAGTCAGCAATTCCTACCACTGTGCCACGGAAGCTATTGTGTCATCCTTGAACCTTTTGTGAAAGTGTTTATTTGATCTTAGCACTACAGGCTTTACACATTATATAGTTTATGTCTACATTTTGTCATTTATTACTAAAATATGAAAAACGTTTGTGTTTTAACGATGTATTTTTTGGTTAAGTTAAATGCACTTTTTTATTTAAAGACTATGTGCACTTTAGTTTGTATTGTTTAATGTATTTCTTTTTTATTGTGATGGTCACACTAATATAAAACATCTGATTATTTTCAAATTCATATGTTTCACTGGTTGTTATTTTAATTTGATTATTATTAATTTTAATCGTGTTAATGCAGAGACATCAGGGTGACATTCACAGGTGGACAGACATGAGCAGATGAGGTAAGACATGCACTGGAGCCCAGAACAGGATGTGCAACCACAGGTCGCAGGCTTCAAAATAGTCAGTCATAAAATAATCGTGACTAATAAAAAAAAAAAACTGAACGATTAGTCGACTATCAAAATAATCATTAGTTGCAGTCCTATATGTGACACAAATTTTGACCAGCAGCGTAATAGGTTAGTTCACCTACACGCTGGTTCCACAGTCACCATTTGTGTCACATGGTTGGATATAAAGACGGTAATTTATATGTATACTTGCATCTATTTCATTTCTTTTTTGAACGTGAGGATATTAGCATATATGGTTATATGTGTTTGTTGCTGGGTATAACTCAATAAAGTGTATTTAATAAAAAAGTCTTCATAATTATTGTATTTTATTCAAGAACACTGTTAGAGCCTAATTTAAGGCATGCAAAACTGAAAAAAGTAAACTCATGGGTCATTTATTTTCACTCCTTAAAAAATACAAAATGAACTGAAGATGAACTACTTCAAAATTTAAATGGTGAACTATGAACATGAATTTATTCATTTTAATCTGTGTGAACTTGCACAACACTGGTCATTCTTACATCACTTAATTTCTGTTCTTTTCAATTTAATTGTTGTATTGCATTATTTTTTCTTGACTTCCTATGTTGTATTCAGTATAACTGTATCCATCCATCAACCCATTTTGCTAACCTGCCTATCTAATTCATACAGACTTGGACAAATTTGTTGGTACCCTTTACAGCTCATTGAAAAATTGCTGTATACCTCCTGAAAAGTGATCTAATGAAAAGCAAGTGTCCCTTATACAGTATAATGTACCTGCATGCCTTTGATATGTCACTGAGTAAAGCAAAGGAAATGTGAAAAGATATAAGATACTGCTTATTCTACAAAGATATTCAAAAATGGCCTAGACACATTTGTCAGTACCCTTAGAAAAGATTATAATTAGATTAAAGTGATTTTTCAAACTACCTATTTTCTTTAATTAGTATCACACGTCTCTAATCATGTAATCAATCACTCACCCTATTAAATGGAGAAAAATAGTCATACTGCTGTTTGGTATTATTGAGTGTCCCATAATGAATATAGACTGCAGAAAGCAAAGAAGAGAATTTCCTGAGTAGATCAGAAAAAAATTTACAGACGAGCATGTTACAGGCAAAGGCAATAAAACCGTCTCCAAGCAGCTTTATGCTCCTGTGACAACAGTTGGAATATTTTTGAAAAGTTTAAGGTCCATGGGACTGTAGCCAATATCTCTTGATACAGAGTCAAGAGGAAAACTGACCCCAGAATGGGCACTCGTGTGGTAGTCAAAATGGTAAGAATAACTTTCAAAGAGATACAAGGTGAACTCCAAGATTAAGGTCCATCAATGTCCGATCACACCATCTGTCACTTTTTGAGTGGCAGTGGGCTCAATGGAAGAAGGACTCCACTGTTGAAAAAAACCATAAAAGAGCTAGATTGGAATTTGGTAAAATGCATATTCACAGGCCACATAGCACTTCTGATAGATGTGACAAAACTGAAGCGTTATGGCAAGTCACATTGGCTCTGTGTACGCAGAGAAAAAAGGAATCTTTCAAAGAGAAGAACACCATAAATACTTGGAGACATGGAGGTGTCTTGGTTATGATTTGGGGCTGCTTTGCTGCGCCTGGCATTAGAGCAACAAAATCTCAAGACTATCAAGACATTCTGAGCAAAATGTATTGCACACTGACAGAAAGCTATGTCTCAATCACAGGTCATGGTTCCTAACCCAAAACACACAGATGAAAGCACCCAATAATGGCTAAGATCAGATTTAGAAATGGCCTTCTATGAGCTCTGATTTTAAATCCTATTGACCATCTATAGAAATAATTGAAACATGCAGTTTGGAGAAGGCAACCACACAACCTGACATAGCTGGATCAGTTTGCTCAGGAAGAGGGGGCCAAACTATCTGTTAACAGGTGCAGTAGTATGTATTACATAGGATGGATGGACATATTTCTGTCCATGACATTTTCAATATTATTATTAGAAATGTTCTGTTGAATCAAAACTCTAAAGCAAGGTTATTTTTTTTTTGAATATGGAATAAACAATGATGGGTGCCTGTTACTGTACTTTTGTCACTTTCAAGTTATTTCAGAGACAACTGTGGGATCCTCCTTTTTTTTTTGTTGAGGAGTACCAACAAATTTGTCCAGATTTGTAAACACTTCTGTGCCTGTATGAATTCTGGATTGGGTACCAGTCACTTGTAGCTTAAAATATGGAAACTTATAATATTTTTAATAAAGGGTTATTATGAGCTGTAAGTGAAATACATACAATTCTATCAATATGAAAACATAAAGTACAGCATAAAAGCTGTGCTTATCTTGTGTAGTGCTGCTCTTGTATTTTTGTTATTTTTAAACTACTTTTTGAAAGGCACTTTATTAAGAAAATATCACTTAATGATTGTCCATTTCTAAGCTGTAATTAGAGCTAAACTGTAATTTTCATAGTGCCAATTAGACAGCAGAGCACAATCAGCATATTATTATAATTTTTATGATTACAGTATGCAAAATGTCACACACGATTTTCATATTTCACTTTGTCTCTTATCCATTATGTAACACTTCACAGACTGCACACTAAACCATTTTCAGCATGCACTGTATGATTAATTGTTAATGCAGAGAAAAAAACAATTTGCTAAACCTCTTTAAAGAAAAATGCTTACTAGTAAAAGGTTTAATTCAATCTGCACAACACAATCAATAGCTTTCATACCTTTTTTTTATTAACATTATGCCATCTACTTCTGCTATCTTTAGACCTACCCAAGGGAGGACTCATTTATTCTCATTAAAGTCCTTTGTTTTAGATGACAAGAGGCACTTGGTAATTTGCATACAGAGCCATTAATGTGTGGCATGAAAGACAGGCTTTCGGCCAACTATAATGCAGAGTGTATGTCTCAGGTGGACTTTTGTTAGTTTCCCACTTTACCTATCTTTTGCTCTGTATGCTTGCTTCCATTTTTTACACCACATATCAAATGTAGTAAGGTTTTGTACAAATAAAATGCCTTTTGATTTATAAAGAATGGATTTAAGCATTCAAGAAAAATAACTGAGTATAAGTAGAAGAATAATGATAGATGAAAATATTATTGTGTTTTGGCTTATATGGAAAGAATTTTACCTGTACAGTAGTTTTTATGCTAAGGAAGGCCAAAACATGAATTAAAAATAAAACTCTGTAGTCTGACAGAAGAATGTGAAAATTTAGCAGTAGATAATCCTAAGCTTGTGTATAAAAAGTGCCTGCCAGCAAGACAAAGCTGTCAATAAAAGAACAAAAATGAAAATTTTCTGTAAAACATGTTCATACTGAACAACTTTTTCAAATGTGCATTAGCATTTACATTATTGGAAATCTGTTAAACGGTGAGTAAGAGGTTTGTGTATTTATGAGTCAAGAGCAAACAACTCTCCCAGGTCGGAAGGTCACCAACATGATGGTGTTGTAGAGGTGTAGCTGAAATTGCCAGAGGGCAGCATTGCTGTGTCTGACTGCCAAGTGAGGAAACATCACATTCTAAAACTGGTATGACTTTTGTTCCCCCTAGAGTCTCCATTTTTTATTTTAACCTTTCAGATCAGTGGCTTGCAATGTTTTCTACGCCCATACCCCTAGACTATATTTGATTTATGTTCATACCCCCTACAAAAGTAATATTACATATGAAGATGTTGAAGTCAAATTTCAAATTTTTGAACCACATATTGAACTACATGCACTACTGCAGGTGAACAAATTAAACACAGAAAAATTAGCTTGCATACAATTTAAATATAAACTATGTAATTTTCCATTATATATCTCAAAATTCATTAAAGATGTTTCCCCTGTTGGACACTCAATTGACGATCAGGGGGTTAAGGGTATCCCATGAAGGATCAAGCGCCATGAGGAAATGACACTCGATTAACAATCATGAGGTTTGGGGATTTGGAGACTCCCATGAAGCAATGGGCGCTGGAGCGGCGCTAAGCAATGAAACACAGTCAACAAACTTTGTGCCCTGATAACACCTGCACTGCAGTTCAAAAACAGATGCACTGCACAATTAAAATTGCTGCGTTCCTGTCACGACTGCCATCAAAATAGATGGGCTGAGCAGATGTTACATCCAATTCAGTCCCCCTTGTCCCCCCCAGCAAAAATGTCAAGCAAACCTCAAAATTAGTCACAATCAGGGCTTGCACAGAAATCAATACTAGGCCTGTCCCTACTCTACGGATCATTGGAAGGTTCAAATACCTTTCTCTTATAAAAAGTTATATGCCTTTATGAACACTCTGCCTGTAGCAAAGAACCCACAAGAACTCACATTTCTGTGGCTCATTTACAGGTGACAAATGCTTGATTATTTTCATATCACAGAAAAGAAGCACTAACTAATGTGATAATAAAGAGTCCAAGACATCATAAAGATTTGGGGCAGCCACCTGTATATTGTTTTCCCAGCTGCAAGAGTTGAATTAGGTAGCATGATATGCATAGAACAGATTCCAAAACAGAACTGATCACAAGTGACAATGATGGAGGCTTTAAAGGCCCGTATAGGAAGTGACGTCATCAAAAGGGTCGGAACCAGAAGTGATGTCATCTGGACCGGAAGTGACGTCAGCAAAAGGCCCGGTGTTTGAAGTGATGTCAGCAAAGGCCCCAGCACTGGAAGTGATGTCTTCTGAGGCGCCGGCACCTTGCAGGATTTCCCGGGAAAGGTCTGTAGGGAACTGAGAAAGACAGTCAGCACATTCCGTCACCCCCTGGTCAGATGTTTTATTATAATTACTCAGGCCCTTTAGCTGCCTCCTACTCACATGTGTGTGACAAGGACCCCCCCCCCCCCCAGCCCAGACCCATCGGGTCAGGTGTCCTGCACCAAGAGGTCGTGGGCATGAGAGAGGGCATCAGCGTTGGCATGGAGAGAACCCTTACGATGAATTAGCGAAAACTTGTAAGGTTGGAGATTAAGAAACCACCTCATGACCTGTGGATTTGACTCTTTGTGAAGGGCCATCCATTGTAAGGGAGCATGATCCGTCACCAGAGTGAACTCCCGGCCCAAGAGGTAGTACCTCAACTGCGTAATCGCCCATTTAATCACAAGGGCTTCCCTTTCCACCACCGCATACCTGGTCTCCCGATCCAACAGTTTCTGGCTCAGGTACATGACGGGGTGTTCAACACCATTGACGCTTTGGCTCAACACGGCCCCCAGGCCTGTGTCTGAAGTGTCCGTCTGGAGTATAAAAGGGAGAGAAAAATTAGGAGCTTTTAATATTGGTGCTGAAGTAAGAGCCTGTTTTAAATCACAGAATGCAGCGTCTGTCTTATCAGTCCATACCACATGATTAGGAGCCCTCTTTGTTAGATCAGTCAAGGGCACCGCTCTCTCTGAAAACCTAGATATGAACCTGCGGTAGTACCCGGCCAATCCGAGAAATGCTTGGACTTGCCTCTTGGTTCATGGATGGGACCATTTTAAAATGGCATCTATTTTTGAACACTGTGGTTTCACGGTACCCTGACCCACCAGGTAGCCCAAATATTTAGCCTCTTCCACTCCAAAGACACATTTCTTTGGATTGATATGAATCCCGACTTCTCCTAGTGCCCGCAATACCGCTGTGACCTGCTGTACGTGTTCCTTCCACGTGCTAGAATAGATGACAATGTCATCCAGATAGGCAGCACTATACACATTATGGGGGTGGAGCACTTTGTCCACCAGACGCTGGAAAGTCACAGGAGCCCCGTGTAACCCGAATGGAAGGACACAATAGTGCCAGTGTCTGCTAGGGGTGCTAAATGTTGTCTTGACTTTCACGGAGTCCGTTAAAGGAATCTGCCAGTACTCCTTTGTCATGTCAAGTGTGGTCAAAAATTTTGCTCGGCCAAGTCTTTCGAGGAGGTCGTCCATGCTAGGCATGGGGTAAGCATCAAATAGGAAGACCTGGTTAAGCCAGCGGAAGTCATTGCAAAACGTCCAACTGCCGTCTGGCTTACTAACCAAGACGATTGGATTGGACCAGGGACTATAACTTTCCTCTATTACTCCTAGCTCCAGCATTCACTTAATTTCCAGTTCCAGTTCTGCTTTCTTTGCCTCAGGAAGTCTACAGGGGTGCTCTTGAACTATAACCCCCGGTTCAATCCAGCAGGCAAGAATTCACTATGTCATGCACAATCAGAAAGGTGTTTCCTGGTTTTTCACTCACCACTTCCGAGACGGACAGGATAGCTGATTCCAGCTCCTGCCTTTGTCTAGGCCGAAATTAAGGGTGTCTGTTTGAGCAAAGAATGAGCAGGGCTGAGCAGAGGAGGGATCAGGTTCCCTCTCCTTCCATGGCTTCAGCAAGTTCACATGATAAACCCGCTTGCTTGGTCTACGATTGGGTTGTTTCACCAAATAGTTGACCAATTCCTTCCTCTCCTTAATTTCATAAGCGCCTTGCTAATGGGCGAGTAATTTAGAATGGGAGGTGCGAACTAACACCATGACACGATCCCCCGGATGGAATTCTTGGAGTGTCGTGCCGCGGTCATAATAGCAGGCCTGTACTGATTGTGCCTCTTCCATATGACTTTTTAAAATAGGTTGGATTTATCCAAATCTATCACGTAATTGCGCGATATATTCCAAAATATTTGTAGAGGGAAGAGCCTCTCCTTCCCAGCCTTCTTTCAAAATATCCAATATACCTTGGGGTTGTCGTCCGTATAATAATTCAAAAGGTGAGAACCCCGTAGAGGCTTGTGGGACTTCCCGATAGGCAAAGAGAACGAGGGGGAGGAGTTAATCCCAATTGACCACCTTGCGAAGCATCTGCTTGAGAGTCTCATTAAACCTCTCTACTAGACTGTCGGTTTGAGGATGATACACCGCAGTCTTTAAGTGCTTTATTTTCAATAACTTGGCCATTTCCCTGAATGTCTCCAAGGTAAAAGGCATCCCTTGGTTCGTTAGAACTGCTTTAGGGATTCGGACTCGCGCAAAGACCCCTACTAGTTCCCATGCGATTGCTTTTGATGTAGCTGAGCACAAGGGAACAGCTTCTGGGTATCGGGTCGCATAATCCACGAGGAGTAATATATATTTATGTCCTCGGGCTGAGGGCTCTAAGGTCCTACAATACTGACCCCGATTCTTTCAAAGGGGACTAAGCTAAGGGAAGGGGAATGAGAGGAGCATGGTGCCTCCTAGGAATTTGCCGTAATTGACATTCTGGACAAGAAATACAAAAACGGCGAACCTCCTCATTAATTCTCGACCAATAAAATTGGAGCTTGATCCACTCAAAAGTTTTTTCGGAGCCCAAATGGCCTCCAAGGAGGTGGGTGTGTGCTAATTCACAAACCTGCTGCCGGTAGGCTCTTGGGATTATCAACAGTTTCCGGACCTCCCCCCATGTTCCGCAATCTGATATAATAGATCACTTTCTAGTACAAAGTGAGGTCCCTGTGGCATGGGCTGATGTGTGCGTTGGCCATTGATGAGGACTACTGCATTCTTTGCAAATTTTAGGGAGTCATCATTCCACTGCTCCCTTTTGAAAGAAGCCAGCATTTTTCTAAATTGAAAGTGTATATCGGAGAGAGGGTCCGGCCTGACCTCAAGGGGCGGGGATTCCTCCCGACTTGTCAAGGAGCGGGTGGACAACTTATTCGCCTGTGACGGCCCAGGAGTCTCCCCGCCCTCCTCATGGGCTTCCATATCTCTCTCCACCGGCTTTGTACATGGTGTGGAGACAGCTTGAGACGAGTTATCCCCATCTATAACAAAGTTAGAGGGGGACATTTTTTTGTACACTGGGTGGTTCCATTTCTCTCTTAAGCAAAGGAACATGTAAATATTACATTTAAAACACTGCAGATGAAGAGGCAATAGGCACCCATTGTTGTGACTGGGGTGAGAAGTTTAGAGGCAAATTTCCTGGGTAATCCCGTTACTGATTATTCTCATGGCTGTCTACAGGATATAGGTATTTGCTGTCTTACAAAAGAATCACCGCTTTGAAGTTTTAACTACTTAAACATACAAACAATATAAAATTGTGATAAAAGAACTGCTCCTTTCTTGGAAAATGTTTGTATTTACCTGACTTGGAAATTAACATGTCTCAGAATATTGGTTTGTAATCAGCATATGTGTACTCATTGTTAGTTGCTAACAATACATTTTGTTAACCTGTGTTTACGTTATTTGTTAAACCCAGGAAATTTGGATGTGCCATTGTTTAATCCATCATCCTGTTAATCTAGGCAGGGACTGAAGGAGATTTAAACTTCTGGGCAGGAGAAGGCAGGGAGAGGAACGCTGCCAAGACACTCGGACAGAGCACAGGGGCACGTAGGCAGACGAGGGTACATGGCTGGCACGACGTGAGGCACAAGGACGGCAACACTTACTTCCAGGGAGGAAGAGACAGCTCCACAAGGAGACACTGGTTGTGGGTCCAGTGAGAGAGGGAAGCCGCATGAAAGGACCAAGCAAAGCTGGCAGACGAGAAATGAGGCGTGCCTAGGTCACAGCAACACAAGGAGCACAGAGTGGAAAAAAAAAAGGAACAACGAAGAAACGCTGACAGGGATTCAACGATTTGACAAAACTTCTGTTGGGAAACGAGTGTCTGGTGAACAGAGTACATCCGTGGACAGTTGAACGATTAATTGTTGGGGTAACACAGTGCGCAAACTGGACTCTGCACTTTCCTTTTTTAAAAAAAAGGAATTTCATACCTGATATTGTTAGATTTTTTTATGTTCGTTTATCTTTTTAATTTACTTTTTTGTCTTGTGTAATAGAAGTTACTGTTGCTTTTCCTGAAATTACTATTGTGTCTTTCATTGTGTATTTACTCACCGCTCAATTTAAAGAACCCTTTGTGCTATTTTCTGTAAATCTCAAGAGTTCCCAGTCTCTTAATAAAACTGGGTGGCGTAGTCGGATATTTTAATGGTGTCTAAGTTAGATTACCTGTAAGTATATGGAAATTTTTGTAGCGATCCTCCATAGGGCGGTATTGTACATACGGATTTCTCCGTGTATGCATTTAATACTGGTCTTTTCTTTAATTCTTTGTCGCGGTAAGACATATCGGCAATCAACAATGGAAATGTTGCTGCCGGAATCAAACAAGGCTTCTAGTTTATAACAATTAATGACTACAGGTCCCATATTTAATAACATCACGGGGTTGGCCAGAGTGCACAAACCATCTACCACCTCCACCTACATCCCGCCTCGTTCCCAGGTAGGTCGCACACATGGCAGCCTGGGAACTCATAAACAGACTCCGATTTATGTGGAAGAGACTTATTTTGTAAGACATAAAATCTAGGAAATCCACTATAGGACTGTTCTGCCTCCCAGATTTCAAGGCTGGCATGGGTGGTTTTATGAGCTGTATAAGCTCTTCCATAGAATGGAAATCTCCCCAGTCTGGCTGGGCAAAGTTTTTGGGAAGGCCCTGTAGAAAAATAAGCAGGCAACCTGCTGCTCTATTTGGCAGGTGGTCAATTCAAAAGCCTTAGCCATAAGGCTACCTGCTTCCAGAGGGTCATAGCCTGCCCCTGGATCGATCTTTCTGGATCAAACTCCCATTTCTTTATTATTCTTGCCTGCTGGATTGGGAATAGCCCATACTTAACTGGGACCATAGTCCCAATGGACAGCTCAGCTCTCTCCTCCGAGAGAGCATAATAATCCCTTTTCATTTCATTCCCAGAAACCAGCCACATCTGTGTGTCCCTTTCACACTCTCCACTTGGTAAGTTACCAGCCTGGTTTTGTATTTTGGGAGCAGAGCCTGTACTGAGTCCTTCCTGAGCTCTGAACGTACTGCCCCCACAGAAACTCTGCCTCAGTACTTTCCTACCTGGTTTGTTATTAGTTTGTGTCCCGGTTTCTTCTGGGACTTCATCCTGCCGACTACGCCACTGTGATAATAAAGAGTCCAAGACATCACAAAGATTTGGGGCAGCCACCTGTATATTGTTTTCCCGGCTGCAAAAGTTGAATTAGGTAGCACGATGTGCATAGAGCAGAGTCCAAAACAGAACTGATCACAAGAGACAAAGATGGAGGCTTTAAAGGCCCGTATAGGAAGTGACGTCATCAAAAGGGCCGGAGCCAGAAGTGATGTCGTCTGGACTGGAAGCGATGTCAGCAAGGGCCCCAATGCCGGAATTGAGGTCAGCAGAGGGGCCGGCACCGGAAGTGATGCCTTCTGAGGCGCCGGAACCTTGCAGGATTTCCCAGGAAAGGTCTGTAGGGAACTGAGAAAGACAGTCAGCACATTCTGCCACCCCCTGGAAAATGTTTTATTACAATTACTCAGGCCCTTTAGCTGCCTCCTACTCGCATGTGTGTGACACTAATAAATAACCTAGCACCTCACTCGATTTTCACAAATTGCGAAGCAGCCTTCCTCTTTGTTGCACCCTCTGAAATGCCATCTTATATGTCCTATGAGTGTAGGAACCCCAGGTTGGGAACCCCTGTTTTACACCTTCTTTAACCAATGACATAGCATCTTTCTAGTGAGTTATCTCCAATAATCTTTTACTGTGTTTTAATCTGCAATTGTCCAGTACTTAGAATAGTTTTTGAACTATGTTTGGCTTTAGTCACTTTTCTTGTTAATTTTTACATTTTTGTCTGATTTTACTACTTGTAAGTATATACCTACTTGTACCTGCTTAATCTAGTGTTGACCCGGAGACTGACACAGTAGCATCTTGATGCATGGCAGGAACCAACTCTGAACTGAACAGCAGTTTATAATAAGGCTCACACACCAACCAACTTATACAAGACCGACTTATACCAATTAATATGTCTCACTGGAGTACCCAGAGAAAAACTGACAGTGATTCAAGGAGGATGTGGTAAATCCAGACAGGCAGTCCCATCTCCAGGATTTCTCAGGAGCCTTAAAGTATGCTATAAGTGTAGTATTTTTCAAAGTTATTTTTTACAATAGTGGTATATATTAATTTGCCATGGGAAAATGTATTTGCAAGTGAAATTGCTTCTATCAGGTACTTCAAATGTGAAACTAAAAGCCTTCAAAGTTACGAAATACATCAAGGTAAATGTCACCTTGTCCTCCCAAAGCCACCTCTGTCAAAACCTTCTGGCACTGCTCCTGATGAAAGTTAAAGTTTTTGTAAATACAGTAATCCCTCCTCCATCGCGGGGGTTGCGTTCCAGAGCCACCCGCGAAATAAGAAAATCTGTGAAGTAGAAACCATATGTTTATATGGTTATTTTTATATTGTCATGCTTGGGTCACAGATTTGCGCAGAAACACAGGAGGTTGTAGAGAGACAGGAACGTTATTCAAACACTGCAAACAAACATTTGTCTCTTTTTCAAAAGTTTAAACTGTGCTCCATGACAAGACAGAGATGACAGTTCTGTCTCACAATTAAAAGAATGCAAACATATCTTCCTCTTCAAAGGAGTGCGTGTCAGGAGCACAGAATGTCACATAGATAGAGAAAACAATCTCTAGCAAACAAATCAATAGGGCTGTTTGGCTTTTAAGTATGCGAAGCACCGCGGCACAAAGCTGTTGAAGGCGGCAGCTCACACCCCCTCCGTCAGGAGCAGGGAGAGAGAGAGAGAGAGAGAGAGAGAGAGACAGAGTTTGTTTTTCAGTCAAAAATCAATACGTGCCCTTTGAGCTTTTAAGTATGCGAAGCACCGTGCAGCATGTCGTTTCAGGAAGCAGCTGCACAAAAGATAGCAACGTGAAGATAATCTTTCAGCATTTTTAGACGAGCGTCCGTATCGTCTAGGTGTGCGAACAGCCCCCCTGCTCAATCCCCATACGTCAGGATCAGAGAAAGTCAGCGCAAGAGAGAGAGAAAAGTAAGCAATCTAGTTTCTCAGCCATCTGCCAATAGCGTCCCTTGTATGAAATCAACTGGGCAAACCAACTGAGGAAGCATGTACCAGAAATTAAAAGACCCATTGTCCGCAGAAATCCACGAACCAGTAAAAAATCCGCGATATATATTTAAATATGCTTACATATAAAATCCGCGATGGAGTGAAGCCGCGAAAGGCGAAGCGCGATATAGCGAGGGATCACTGTACCTTATTTTCCCAAAGGTACAACATGATGAATCGAAATCTATTTATATTTCTTAGCAGTCATCATTTCATCGATTTTGACCAGATCCCCTACACTGCTGGCTGAAATATGCCCCCAAACCATGACAATGCCAAAATTGTTCTTCACAGAAGGCTGTAGACAAACATTTACATTTATTTGTTTAGCATCTGATTTTATCCAAAGCAGCTTACAAAAGAGGTCAACATAATCAAGTAAAATTAGCCTGGGGACTGTTTGGGAACAAGTGGTGCAGGACGCGGGTACAAAATTGAAGAACTCAGAGCAAAATATAAGACAGTTACAATTTCTAGGTAGCAAAACCTATCAGTTAGACAGAATTCACTAAACAAGAGAGTCTTCAAACACCTCTTAAAAACATTGGTGGTGTCAGAATCTTAAAAGGAAGCGAGAAATTCATTCCACCAGCCAGGACCTACACATGAAAAGAGTCTGGACTGGAATTTGATACCACACAGAGATGGCATCACCAGACACCATTCAACAGCTGACCCGAATGGTTGAGCGGCACCATCGGATATTTCCAGTGATGTTATACACTGTTTGAAATTGGAAAAAATCAAATTCTTGCTAAGAGGATCTTTTCAAAACTCAGTAACATTTTAGAATAAGCATTTATATTGAGGAAAAAGATTCTCCTTCTTCTTTTCTACCCTTAAAATCTTACTCTGTTTTTTGGCCTTCCTCTCTTTCTCATGGGTGGGGGCTGATATGAATTTAGTTTTGCTAAGTTTGACTTTATTGTATGGAATGTTACTTGCTTTTAATAAATTCAATAAAAAAAAGAAAACACCCACAGACAAGCCTAAGGTGGAGTTACTTTTACATTGCTACAGCACCTCAGGTTATGTAAACACCATTTTTCACTATCCTGTGCCTGAGGTCCTTTTATTTCTTTAGCAATAAACTAAAAAGAATAAAAAGAATTTGTTGAAAGTTTAATTTTACTCAGACTTATTGACTACATAATAGTTTACTTACACTTATGTTACACAGTTTTGAGCTGTCATTAGGTGGCAGTAATTCAAATGTGAGCTATTTTAAGGTTTTCTGTCGACACAACAATAAAAATATAATATAATGACAGCAACAGAAATTAATTAATCAGCTGAGGTTAAAAGCCATACAATCAAATATTTCAGAAGCATTATGAGGCATTCATTTTTTATGTCACTTAGAATTTATTGAAGTTGATTATTCCATTTTGCATGCATCCATTTATACAGTTTAATTGATTGCTTTTCTAAAATTAATTGCCTAAAACATGAGGGATTTCTATTGACCTAATTTACTTCAGCATCTAACTTGTCGAAGCAGTCTTTGGAGCTGGTGACAGCTTAGCCACATGTAGTCATACATAATTTTTTCTTATTTTGTATGTAGTGCTTTGATAGTATAAAGCCCGAACATTTGTCAGTAATTTAGAAGTGGTCAAAAAACAAAAACAAAAAAAATCTGCCGTGGTTCTAGGCCAAAAGACTGCCCATCACCTCCACTGCATTTGTGCCTAACATAAATATTCTTAAGTACTTTTTTATTGTTTGGTTTGTTTCTTTTTTTTTTGGCTTTGTCTTAAAAGATTTTGATGCTATAGATCTCATGGCAGGTTGGAGTATCTGCTTTCATTCAGACATCACAGATGGTTGCACAGGACTTTGATCAGGTGGTGGCAGTGTAGAACACCACCATGCAAAGAAAACAGAGTAAAAATTAATAATGATTGCAGATTAACTGAAAAAAAGAAAATTCTTTGCATATCTAAGTTATTCATAGTAGAGCTAAACTGATGCTATGAAAAAACAAAATTAAAAAAGTGGGATTTTAGGAATTTCCTGAAAATGTTCCACAATATTGTTCCACATTGGTGTATCTATATTGGTAAAGTATTCCATATTTTTGGTGAGTAACAGCAAAAGTAGCCTCACTATTTCTTTTAAGCTTGGTTCTTGGAATTATAAGCAGGCCACCATTAGAAAATCTAAGGTTACGAAGGAGCAAGATTATGTAAAGTTTTATATACCATTAGTAGAATTTTAAAATCAATTCTAAATGACAAGGGTAACCAGTGTAATGACACTAAAACTGGTGAGATTCATTGCCATCCCTCCTCTGAGGTGTTCAGACTTCCTGTGTGCTCTTCAAAGAGGTTGGGTATGATTTTGAAAGAGCCAATAAATTCCCTTAAACGATTTGGAACAGGTTATTAGATTTAGTGTCGACTTCCAGTACCTCCGGTTCCCAGTGGCTGAACCGGAACATAACCGTAACCATAGGTGGATTACTTATTAACATTTGCAATATGCTACATTTCAAAAGTAGTAGTTAACTGTTACCAGAAGAATTAACTGTTGAAAATGAATGAATGGTACAATACATATTTTTCTTTAATTTACCTATATATGAATATATGTTTTTCAACCTTATTTTATGATAACAATATTTATTTATATAGCATGTTTTCATACAAATGATGTAGTTCAAAGTGCTTTACAAGATGAAGAAAGAAAAATAAAATTAGGCAATACTAATTAACAAAGAATAAAGTAAGGTCTGATGGCTAGAGAGGACAGAAAAAAAAATTCCAGAGGGCTAGAGAAACAAAAAAAAAATCTGCAGGGTTTCCGAGGCCATGAGATCGCCCAGCCACCACTAGGCATTCTACCTAACATAAATGATATAAATCAGCCCTAATGTTTTTCAGGCGTCATGTGGAAAAATTAGACGATGACAGTCATGTAGACTTCTGGCCTTTAATCCAATGTAGGGACAGCATGGCGCTTTAATCAGGTGGTGGTGGTGCAGATCACATCAGAGAAAACCGGAAAAAGAACAGCAGAGAAAGTAGGGGTTAGTATGGATTCCAGAGCCATGAAAAAAAAAAGATAATTTAAATACATATACGGAATATCAGGGTTAAACTAAAATGAAGCTATGAGAAAGCCATGTTAAAGTAATGGGTTTTTAGCAGTTTTAAAGTGCTCCACCATATTAGTCTGGCAAATTTCTATTGGTAAGCTATTCCAGATTTTAGGTGCATAACAGCAGAAGGCCACCTCACCACTTCTTTTAAGTTTAGCTCTTGACACTCATTTGAAGATCTAAAGTTGGAGTGTAAGGTGAAAGACATTCTGAAATATAGGATGGAGCGAAATTATTTAAGGCTTTGTAAACCATAAGCAGTAAAAAATAAGTGTAAACTTAAATAAAACCTAAAATCAACTATTCTTTATATCTTTTCAGTCACTAACAGTTTACGACCTTTACAATTTATTTAAAAAAAATCTCTGTATGAAACACTTATGCAAGTCAACAGTAATTCTGGCCATTATATTGATTTACAACTTTGTATTACTGCCATGTGCCACAAGAATATTTAATAAAAAACTTGAAAGGTTTTAAAAATCCATATAATCCCAGGTTTTGAAAGCCACAACCATTTCAGCATGTCATATCCTTTAACTTAAGCCACAAGATGCCTAACCATATACCCTTTAAGTTACTCAGCACAACTTATTTCTATAGACCATCCAAAAAATAAAAATTTTGCATTATTTTATAGAAGTGTTCTTTTTGATTCAGCCAGTAAAGTGAAGTATTGTGTCAGTAAATTTGGAAAAACAAATGCACAATGAAGGCACATTAGGTTTGATGCTATGTAGTAAATGTTAATCAAACATTCCAAATGAACATTATTAACAAATATTTACAGGCCTGGAGAAAGCAGAGATGTGATTAAGGATAAACCAAAGTGAGGTTACATTCTTAGAGTAGGCTACCAGAGTGTAAATACAGATCATCATACAGTGAAATTAAATCCTTTCGTTATAATGAAATTGAATCACATCACGGTGTGCCCCCAGCTTGCCATCTTGTGCAGATTCACCTCAATGAAACGTGTCCTTACTGTACCATGCAAAGCAGTTATCAGATAATAGACATTCTGCTCACAGAGCTGTATTTAGTAAAGGAGATACCAAGATACAGAAACGCAGCTTTTGTTGTTGCTACATGAAAACATTTTTCTGAAGCACTAAAAAAGTCCATGAAATACCTACAGGGTATTTATTGTAACAATCTGGTCTGGTGGAAAATTGTGTAAAATGCAACCAGACTGAAGACTGAAACAAAACAACTAATCATCTTCTCATTTGAAACAAAACAAAGAGGCTATGAGTGTGAACACACCTTTAAGGAACTACAGGTACTCTTCTTCAATGTGGTTAATGCTATCACTTGTTAGTTTAGTATCAAAAGGACCTTTAATCATCCCTGATTTGGAAAAAAGTATTCAGGCACCAATATTTGTTTCCTATTGTGTTGTGTCATATTTTAAAATTTGAAATAGAATGTGTTTTCATCAGTGATCTTCAAGCGACTGCACATATTATGTTAAATCAGCATGAAGAAGTTCACAAGCTTGCACAAAATAAAAAAAAATAAATCATCTTATTCAAAAAAGTATCCATCCCTTTTTTACCAGCTTAAATTTGCCCAGATATAATACTGTACCTCAACAGGGGGCAAAATACTGCATATGACAATTTTGTGCATCCCCTGTCTTTAAATTGATCTCACATGAATAAATACCCTTGTATCCTATAATGTTCCACAGTATGTTAAATACTTCAACAGAAAGCCTCAAAGTTAAGACAAGCATGTCAATGATCTGATCATAGAGAAGCACACATCTTCAGAAGTATATTCAGGGCATTGAACATTCCCCTTAGCTCTATGAAGTCCATTGCAAAAAAGAAGAAAAAACAGTAAAAGATTGCCATGCTGTCTAGATCTGGATATCCCTCTAAACTTACTTTCTGGGCAACAAGGCACCTTTTTTGAGAAAAGTTACAAGATCTGCTGTCATTCTGAATGAGTCACAGATGTCAATGGCATTAGCTAAAGGTGATGCCCTCTAGGGAACACAGCACAACAAGACCGCCAGGTTGTAAAAAATCCATATTCTTGCCCAATACAGTTGCAGAATATCACAAAAAAGGTTGCAGGGGATATGAGAAGGAAAAAAGTATATAGTTATTTTATTGCCAATTCACTGTCAGTTGAATGGAATTTGATTAGATTCCTATAAATAAAACAATACACATTAATCAATACTCCCCACCAGTCCACAAGCAAACAATTCAATGCGAACATTAATCAGATAAGTGTGGAAGATCATGCATGAAATCTGGTAGGGTGGATAGGGCGTGACTGGTCACATAAGATGTTAATAGCTTTATGTTTCAGCCTACAGAAGTAGAAAGAATCCACTTAAGGTTCTGCTGAGACTAAAATTAAACTTCTTCTATTCAGAATACTAAACACTATGTGTGGCGTATATGAATTCCTCCACACCATCCAGGTCATATTACCATTTTGCAAGGAGTGGAGGGAGTGATCTTCAACAAGAGGCGACGACAGTCTTGTCAGGATTAGACAGGAAGCTGTATGGTACACAATGTAAAACAATAGTGGATACGGCCTCCTCTATTCTGCCAGAATACTGAGAACTTTGTCATTCAGCTAAACATAAATCCAAAATACAGTACCTGATGCAGCAAGAGCAAGTAGGAACCAAGCAATATTGCTCCATTACACTATTGAAACATAATAATCAAAAAGAGTACTGGTAGCTGTCAGTGATGGCTCCACTTTTCTTACAAGTACTCTCAAAAATGGAGGTATTTTAGTCTTATTCCTTTTATTTTGCAGAGGTTTTCTAAAGGAGAATCCACGACTTACGGATATATTTCCCACTACAATGCAGTGAAATCCCAGGCTGTCAGACTCTTAAATATGAAAAAAATGAATACGAGCTGAATATAAACAACAGGAGAATGCAAAGTAACAAAATATTGTAATGGAAAGAAAACTAAACCCTGCTGCCTCACTAGGGCTTCTTACACACATATTTTAATGCATGCCTATCAAATCAGGTGACTAATCCACATGCCACTATTCAAAATGTGAATCCGCAAGCACCCAATGCAATTCACTCCCCCACTTTCCAAGTTCTCTTGCCTTGTCTCACACTACAAGCTATGGACCCTACTTGCTCTCTGACAGATCGTGCCCTTACACAATGTTTTGCCTGACACCATGCTCAGTGACCAACTGACAGGGCCACCCTAGAAAATCCTGTGGCCTTTTCTCAGGTCACCCCACACCCCTAAGCCCCAATATTTCTTTAAAGAAACAGATATATTTAGTGTTCTGTTTTTGTTTAACAGAGGACAAGCATGCATTCTTCTTGTGTGACTATTCTGTCCTGCAATCTGGCAACAGAGCAATTCTTTCAGTCTGCTCCTAGAATCCTGTAATCATGTTCTCATCAAAGAGCTAGGAATGCCTAATATCTTGTGGGCTACCTGTCTCTATTCTGGGGAGGCACTGCACACTTACTCCAAGGCTGAAACTCACTCTTTCCTGTGCTTGCATCTCTGAATATTGCCCTTCAATGCACACGGCCCCCTACTGGCTATGTGCTCACTTTGGTCATTGTGGTTCCTTCCATTGACAGTATATGGCCTGCACCTTATCTAAGTGGTCTTATTTCCCTGTTTGTTGCCCCTACTACCTCTAGTACTGCGTTGCCAGTCTGGCACCCTCTCAGATTATATATACAGTGCATCCAGAAAGTATTCACAGCGCATCACTTTTTCCACATTTTGTTATGTTACAGCCTTATTCCAAAATGGATTAAATTCATTTTTTTCCTCAGAAATCTACACACAACACCCCATAATGACAACGTGAAAAAAGTTTACTTGAGGTTTTTGCAAATTTATTACAAATAAAAAAACTGAGAAATCACATGTACATAAGTATTCACAGCCTTTGCTCAATACTTTGTCGATGCACCTTTGGCAGCAATTACAGCCTCAAGTCTTTTTGAATATGATGCCACAAGCTTGGCACACCTATCCTTGGCCAGTTTCGCCCATTCCTCTTTGCAGCACCTCTCAAGCTCCATCAGGTTGGATGGGAAGCGTCGGTGCACAGCCATTTTAAGATCTCTCCAGAGATGTTCAATCGGATTCAAGTCTGGGCTCTGGCTGGGCCACTCAAGGACATTCACAGAGTTGTCCTGAAGCCACTCCTTTGATATCTTGGCTGTGTGCTTAGGGTCGTTGTCCTGCTGAAAGATGAACCGTCGCCCCAGTCTGAGGTCAAGAGCGCTCTGGTGCAGGTTTTCATCCAGGATGTCTCTGTACATTGCTGCAGTCATCTTTCCCTTTATCCTGACTAGTCTCCCAGTCCCTGCTGCTGAAAAACATCCCCACAGCATGATGCTGCCACCAACATGCTTCACTGTAGGGATGGTGCCAGGTTTCCTCCAAACGTGACGCCTGGCATTCACATCAAAGAGTTCAATCTTTGTCTCATCAGACCAGAGAATTTTCTTTCTCATGGTCTGAGAGTTCTTCAGGTGCCTTTTGGCAAACTCCAGGTGGGCTGCCATATGCATTTTACTAAGGAGTGGCTTTCATCTGGCCACTCTACCATACAGGCCTGATTGGTGGATTGCTGCAGAGATGGCTGTCCTTCTGGAAGGTTCTCCTCTCTCCACAGAGGACCTCTGGAGCTCTGACAGAGTGACCATCGGGTTCTTGGTCACCTCCCTGGCTAAGGCCCTTCTCCCCTGATCACTCAGTTTAGATGGCCGGCCAGCTCTAGGAGAGTCCTGGTGGTTTCGAACTTCTTACACTTACGGATGATGGAGGCCACTGTGCTCACTGGGACCTTCAAAGCAGCAGAAATTTTTCTGTAACCTTCCCCAGATTTCTGCCTCGAGACAATCCTGTCTCGGAGGTCTACAGACAATTCCTTTGACTTCATGCTTGGTTTGTGCACTGACATGAACTGCCAACTGTGGTCCCTACAAGGTTTTTTTCCCTACAAGGTTTTTTTGGGAGTTTTTCCTTGTCTTCTTAGAGAGTCAAGGCTGGGGGGCTGTCAAGAGGCAGGGCCTGTTAAAGCCCATTGTGGCACTTCCTGTGTGATTTTGGGCTATACAAAAATAAACTGTATTGTATTGTATTGTATATAGACAGGTGTGTGCCTTTCCAAATCATGTCCAACCAACTGAATTTACCACAGGTGGACTCCAATTAAGCTGCAGAAACATCTCTAGGATGATCAGGGGAAACAGGATGCACCTGAGCTCAATTTTGAGCTTCATGGCAAAGGCTGTGAATACTTATGTACATGTGATTTCTCAGTGTTTTTATTTTTAATATATTTGCAAAAACCTCAAGAAAACTTTTTTCACATTGTCATTATGGGGTGTTGTGTGTAGAATTCTGAGGAAAAAAAATGAATTTAATCCATTTTGGAATAAGGCTGTAACATAACAAAATGTGGAAAAAGTGATGCGCTGTGAATACTTTCTGGATGCACTGTATATATATATATATACACTGTATATATATATATTGTGAGGGATGGCCGGCCAAATATTCCAGTCCACACCTCCGGGCCGCCAGATGGAGCTCTCCCAGCAGCATGGGAGGTCCCCAAATTCCAGCAGGGCATTATGGACATTGTAGTTGTTATAAACAACCCTGCTGGATACCATGGGGACCACCAGGAGCCGCTGTAGGGAGACTTACAGAAGGCTACGTGCCCTATAACCCGGAAGTGCGGCATGGTCACATGACCGGAAGGAGTGACGTGCTTCCGGGTTGAAGAAAAGGACTTTTAATCTGACCCGGAAGTGATGAGGACTTATGGATTGTTGGGATGGAACCACTTCCGGGTCAGGGACTATAAAGGACTCTGAGAAACCCCAGACGAGTGAGCTGAGCTGGGTGGAAGGGTGGCAATGTGTCTGGGAGTGGAGGATTGTTTATTGTAGTGTGTATTGGTGATTATATATGAGTATTGTGGAGAGAAGGGTGCTTGGTGAACTTATTATTATAAAATAAATAATAATTGGATTTTTATCTGGTGTCTGACGTCTGATCTGAGGGTTCAAGGGGATGACGGTGCCTGTATCTTTCACAGTGGCGTAGTCTCGGCAGGATTCTCTGGCCGTCGGTTTGGCAGAGGATCTGAATTTTAAAAATTTCTGTGGACAGAGAACCACAAGAAGACAGAGTCAGGACGCACAGAAAAGCTCACCACACTCAGTGGGCTGCGCTGCAAAATAGAAAGCCTCATTCAACATCGGTACGTGATGGGGAAGAAGTCTGGGAAGAAGAATGGGGATTACTCAAAGAAACAGACCCTAGATGATGCCGCGAGTATGTGGACCTACCTGACGGGAAGCGAGGAAGACCAGGCAATGATTGAAGCCGAGAGGGCCCGAGCGTTACGGCAGCGGAATGGCTGCAGGACATCGGACACAAAGGACTACCTATATGAACTTAAAACAAGTAGTCAAGGTTCAGAGGTAGGTGCCGGAAAAATGCCCGATGCGCTGGGACTTTACTGTAATTATTTTTCAGAGGCCTGTCTTCTCGTTTCTGACGACAAGTCAGAGATCTACTTCCCAACTAGACAAGATGGCCGTGATGATGAGGAGTCTAGCCCATCTAGGAGTCGAAAACAGGGGATCCTATTCGACGAGAGTAGTCACGTGGACTATCCCGGAGCAGGCTGGGGAAACCAAAAGGACTACAAAGGATCACCTGACCAGGATGGAGTCCTTTCATTCGCCAAAACAGGACACGTGATCGCTCCCACAGGATTGTGGGAAGGAGAAGGCCAGCGTCAGTCCATAGGTGAGGTTGTCATTTCCCCAATGGAACGGAGCTCCCTAAAAGGGAACGGGGAGGCAAACGAAGCAGCACCAGCCATAAATAAAGGTAATGAGGGACGGGATATGACTGATCTGTCCGCCGCTAAATTAGAAAAGGCGGACCGCAGTCGGCCAGTGGTGCCACCCCGGCCCTCTAAAATGCGAGACTCCAATTCCCAAGAGCCTCCACGAAGCCCATCAGAGTACGTGCCGACAGCGGACGTGCTCATTGGCTCCCGGCTGGTAGGTAAGGAGAAGGCGGAAGTTAACTTGCCTCCAGCCGAATTAAATGACTTTAGTGGACTAAGGGATCTCAAGAAGTTACTCGAGCCCGTGAGCAGTTTCTTTCAGGGATTAGAGGAGCTGAAGAAATGAATGGAGGAGCTGGGAGCAACGGCCAAGGCGCCGCTAAAAGGATTGATGGAATACCTATGGCGACTGGGTCGAGAGGCTCCAGTTATGATCGATGCGGTGGTAGAGGTGAGTCCAACCCGTACCATACAATATAAAGGGACACAGTGTGATTTGGCCCCGCGGTTAATAAGTAGCGGGTGCCAAAGCACTGTGTGCCCGACAGTAGAGAGCGAAACGCAAACTGAGTGGTCGGGGGAAGGTACGATCAAGCCGGGACAGCTGTATGAGGCGGCTTCCCGGAGCGAGTCGGACCACAAGACCCCGACCCATGTTATGAGTGAGTGGTCGTTGGTAACAGAAGGGACGGGGGAAGCGCCAATCAAACCGGAGCAGTTGGAAGGTACTGTCTCTTGGGGCGATGTGGTGCTGAAGACGTCGCCTCTAAATAAAATAAGGTCAACGGGAGTACAAACAGCAAAGGGGCTCTCTTCTTCCAATAGAGAGACCCAAACTGTGTACAAACCCCAGAGTAAGCAGGAGATCCCCAAAATAAAACGCGGGTCTCATGACAAATCAGAGAGAAGGGCGGAGTGTACCGAGGCGGCCATAAAGCCTCACTTGGCAGAGAAAAGGGTGGAATTGACGGAGTTCCCGCGGTGTTTCCAGTCTCGCGGAGGAAGACAACCAGGAGGGTGACATCTTTGCTATAACTGTCGTCGGCCGGGCCATGTATGGCGAAGTTGTTCTCGGAGGACAGGGGATCGGAGGGACAGCCGTTACACCATTCCCCCTAGGTTCTCTGGGGAATCTAGACAGCACAGCCAAGGCCTGACTGATGAGTTCTCCTGGAAGAAGACGTCCCTCGCAGGGCTGGTTGCTCCGCCCCAGTGGTCTTCGCTAAGGGGAGGGAACTGTGAGAGACGGCCGGCCAAATATTCCGGTCCACACCTCCAGGTCGCCAGATGGAGCTCTCCCAGCAGTATGGAAGGTCCCCAAATTCCAGCAGGGCATTATGGACATTGTAGTTGTTATAAAGAACCATGCTGGATACCATGGGAACCACCAGGAGCCGCTGTAGGGAGACTTACAGAAGGCTACGTGCCCTAT
This sequence comes from Erpetoichthys calabaricus, assembly GCF_900747795.2. NCBI lineage: Eukaryota > Metazoa > Chordata > Cladistia > Polypteriformes > Polypteridae > Erpetoichthys > Erpetoichthys calabaricus. The sequence continues at coordinate 108,272,316 of NC_041401.2, forward strand.
AACCCGGAAGTGCGTCATGGTCACATGACCGGAAGGAACGATGTGCTTCCGGGTTGAAGAAAAGGACTTTTAATTTGACCCGGAAGTGATGAGGACTTATGGATTGTTGGGATGGAACCACTTCTGGGTCAGGGACTATAAAGGACTCTGATAAACCCCAGACAAGTGAGCGGAGCTGGGTGGAAGGGTGGCAACGCGTCTGGGAGTGGAGGATTGATTATTGTAGTGTGTATTGGTGATTATATATGAGTATTGTGGAGAGAAGGGTGCTTGGTGCACATTATTATTATAAAATAAATAATAATTGGATTTTTATCTGGTGTCTGACGTCTGATCTGACGGTTCAAGGGGACGACAGTGCCTCTATCTTTCAAAATATATATAATTAGACAGATAGATACTTACACTTATAAAGCCTCTTCAGGCTTTGTCCTCTTCCTCCCAACTCTAGCCGATTAATGGTGGGGACTGACTCCCTGGGCGGCACGGTGGCGCAGTTGTAGCACTGCTGCCTTGCAGTAAGGACACCTGGGTTCGCTTCCCGGGTCTTCCCTGTGTGGAGTTTGCATGTTCTCCCCATGTCTGCGTGGGTTTCCTTCTGGGTGCTCCAGTTTCCTCCCACAGTCCAAAGACATGCAGGTTAGGTGCATTGGCGATCCTAAATTGTCCCTGGTGTGTGTGTGTGTGTGTGTGCCCTGCGGTGGGCTGGCTCCCTGTCCAGGGATTTGTTCCTGCCTTGCACCCTGTGTTGGCTGAGATTGGCTCCAGCAGACCCCCGTGACCCTGTTTTAGAATATAGCGGGTTGGAAGATGACTGACTGGCTCCCTTTATAGGGCACCCAGAATGACTCCAGGTGCCCAACGAGCTTCTTCCGGCCACACTTCTGGGTATGGCGAAAGTGTGCCAAATAAGGCCCCGGAAATGTCCATGCGCCCCCTGGCAGTGGCCACGGGCCCTAACAGGGTTGAGCTCCCATGCTTATGAACCGTGGCACCGCTGGAAGCCAAGGGGGCTGCCCTCTGTCGACCTGGGGGAGAAACTGTCCTGGAAATACTCTCTCCCCTGGTCCTTCCATGGTCTAGCTGTGTGCCACACTATATATACAGTATATATATAAAACTATATATATATAATGGCCAGGCACAGGAATGACAGCTCACGGAAAGGTTAAATAGTTGGGACACCAAGTGGGTCATCCCATTTAACTAAAGGAAGCCCAACAAAAAACATGCCTCTTCACATCTGTAAAAGAAGCCCTTTGGAAAAATAACAACAGACGTGTTTGGCTCTTTGCCATAAAACTGAGGGTCCATTACTGGAGCGCTGTCTGGTGGGTCCCCCTGTTTGCAAAAGATGCCTTCTTCTAGGCAGCCGGGTTTCTTATATTGCACAAATCAGAAGGGGAAGGGCCCATTACTGGGCAGTTTCTGAAAGCTGCAGGGAAAGAAGGAGAAGAGAATATAAACAACAGTGCCCCTTCTTGCCCCAGAAGGTTATCACCTACCTTGATTGAGCCCATGAGCAGATCCTTCGATACGCATGCGTGACAATATAAAGGGGTGGGCAAAAGTAATTTACAGTTGTGAGTATGTGAGGTGAGCAATTTGAACACTTATGAGATTATACCTAAGTGCACTGTACCATTGTGACATTTCTTTGAGTTAATAAAGCTTTTGAGTTAATACAGCTATCATAACCTGCATGTCTTTTTCTATACAAGCAACTGTAAACCCACCCTGTATTTATATACTGTATGCAGCGTCAAGATAGTATGCAGAAAATAAATCACCTTTTTTCTTTCCAGAGAGGGTAGAGGTATATTTAATTAACAAAGTAATTAAATAAGAAAATGTCACAATTTGGCAATCCGCTGACCAAATGATGTAAACAAATTGAAAGGTCTCTGTTTATTTTTGAATTTCCTTATGATCATGTTTCTTTGTTGAATTTAAGCAGTTGATGGCATGCCATCTTCCTGCCTGAAACAGTAAAGTGTCTCTGTTATGTTATTTTGTAATGAAATAATAATAATTTGAATTCATGTGTAGTCAACACTGAAACAGCCTTCTGTGTCAAGTAGACCACTTGTTTCAAGTAGCTTACCCCTTTGTTTTGTAACAATTATGCCCACGCATGGTAATCCATGGGCTCAGATGAGGTGCAAAATGTTCTGTGAGAAACAGATTGAAAAGGAATGCAAAAGCATGTTTTCTATTTGCGTTGAAAAGCCAGGATTTTGTTGCCTGGACAACTTCAGTAGTTGGCACAAGATGATGCCACATGCATATGTTATGCTTAATTATTTTATATTTCATGCTAGCTAGTCTGATTTCTCTAAAATATGTTTTGGAATGTTATAGATATGCAAAATGTTATATTTTAAAAGTTTACATCAATAATTTTTTGCCATCCAATTATTGTGATTCCTCTTTTCTTAACATCAATCAAAAGACAAGAGGGTGCTCGTCATCTTGGCAAAAATGGTACTGCACTGCAAGTATTCACAATTTGTACTTTTTATTGCCCAGTTGCTCAGTCTTTATTTCGATTAAGTACCTTTTATAGAGTCAAGAATTACAAAGCACTTTACAAAGCAGACAAAATCAAAATTCAAGGAAAGAAGGAGTAATAAAATACATGCAAATGCACCATAAAGCACAGAAAAAGATGTGCATGTCATTGTTTAAAGAAGAAAACATAAGAACAAAATGCAATGCAATAAAAACATACCATAATATAATGCAATAATTTGTTCAATTATTATTCAGACTAAACAGTCAGCCGCCCATTGACTATTTGATAAGGTACAATATGGTTCTTCACGCACTGTGGGATATAAAAGGGTCTGCACATGCCCAATGTGCTTACTCATGCCAAATTTCTGGAAAAAAAACTTTGGACAGATCTTTTCAAAGAAAACATGATTTTTTTTTTTTTATAATTTGAAATTTGAAGAGGCTGCAACAAGTATAATTGTCTTTCAGTTGCTCACCGCAGTCTGCACACCAGCTCCATGTGGTAAGTGTAAACCACACTTTACTGATCTCCAGTGCACAGAGGCTGTTGATGCGGCATGTCCTTTTTTTATCAATTCATGTTAAAAGGTAAGTCCTTGTCCTTGTTTTTTAAATAGCCAGTTGCCTAATACGCATTACGTTCAGCATATTATCACATACACATTTTCATATTACACTATGTGCATGCTGGTTTGGTGGTGGGAAGAGTTAGTTAGGGACTTTCTGTTTTTGCTCCCAGGCCCAAGTCTGAGCTAAACACACTGAAAGCAAAATCCAGGATGGTTGTGTTCTCTGATGTCATGATGAGCTGCTGACTTTCTTTGCACTCAGTGTAAGTAATTTAGAAGTTTACTGGTTAACAAAATGACAACTTGAATTGTCTTAAGGGCTGCAGGTCATGACTGAAAAACTATTCAGCTTACTTGTAAGGTGTTTGCATTTTGTTACCTGTTACTTCGTACAGTGGTGAGAAATGCTTTTGGAAAATAAAATTGTTATGTGATGCACTGATAGAGACAGAGTCACTAAAATCTACAAACCTGGCAGAATGCTATTGTTGACAAATCATTTCTGGTTTGGAAAAGTCATTTGGCAATGAAGCGATGCAAACATCATGTAATTACTGAGTTGACACCATGTCTACTCCACTGAATGACAGGTAAAGTTATTGGAGGTATGACTAATGTTTCTGAAGCTGGGAAAAAGACTAAGCCTGCTGTGTTTGTAATTTTAATTTGTTTATTTTTTTTTTACATTAAATGATAGTGGTTAGTGCTGCTGCCTCACAGTTAGGAGACCCGGGTTCGCTTCCTGGGTCCTCCCTGCGTGGAGTTCGCATGCTCTCCCCGTGTCTGCGTGGGTTTCCTCTGGGTGCTCCAGTTTCCTCCCACAGTCCAAAGACATGCAGGTTAGGTGCATTGGCGATCCTAAATTGTGCTTAGTGTGTGTGTGTGCCCTGCAGTGGGCTGGTGCCCTGCCAGGGGTTTGTTTCCTGCCTTGTGCCCTGTGTTGGCTGGGATTGGCTCCAGCAGACCCCCGTGATCCTGTAATTAGGATATAGAGGGTTGGATAGCTGGATGGATAAACTACATATTGAAGAGCTTTACTTTAAATATAAAGAAGCAAATCATTTTAACAAAAAAGCACAATCATTATTATTATTATTTATTTTTTTGCTTTTGTACAGTAGGCAATAATGAGTCTGGAAAAAGAATTGCCTGATTAAATAGTTGTGCGTACTCTGCTGTAAAGTAAGGTTATTCCAATGCTTGACATCAAATGACTAATATATTACACATTGCAATTTTCAAAAAGCCCCAAAACGACAAGTATAAAAATGTACATAATATAATAATTAGGGGTGCACGATTCAGAAAATCTAACGATTCGATTCGATTTCGATTCTTGGGCTCACGATTCGATTCAAATCCGATTCTCGATTCAAAACGATTCTCGATTCAAAACGTTATGATTGTTTTTTTATTTTCCATCAGTCTGATACAAAATACAGCCCTGAGATAACAATTGAAGTCACATTACAAAAATATAAACTGTTGCAAATATAAACTGCAAACTTTCAACTTAAATTAAACAACTTATATTGACACTTTAAATAAAAGTAGATTAAATAAAACCAAATAAGAGCTGCTATAGTTGGTTGTAAAGTGCCATTATCAGAATAAATAAAAATGCTGCTACATTGGGCTGTAAAGTGCTGTAACAAGTGTAACATCCAAAATAATAATTAATTGTGAACATTTTTCTTTTTACCTAAACCGTTTCCATTTCAGCAGACAACAGTTTTTGAACTGTGACAACTACAGTCAAACTGACAACAGATCAGAATATACTGTATTAGATTAGATTCAGGTGTATGCGCACATTAGTGAGTTTAAAGTCCACCATCTGCTGGAATGTACATGTTCTTTTGTAGAAACAGAAGCTGGTCTACATGTTCTGGAGTGAGCATGCTCCGCTGTGCAGTTACTATGTCCCCAGCAGTTGAGAATACCCTCTCTGCTGCAACACTAGTACCAGGAATGCATAGGTAGCATTTAGCCAATTTTGCAAGGAGGGGAAAGACAGTCTCCTGAGACCTCCACCAAGTTAGGGGGTCTTCTGAGAGTGACAATGATGGAGTTTCCAAATACTTCTTCATCTCTTCCTCAGCTCTGGTGCCAGCGGATTTAGGAACATCTCTGACATTAGTGAAAGTCTTGCCTAGTAAATTCAGCAGGGAAGTATTTCTTTTTTCGGGAACAGGGGGGCCTTCATCATCCAGCACTTCATTTGGGATGTCTGGCTCCTCATTCTGCATTAATGCACCATAAAAGAAAACAAAAACGCAATCAACCAACCTTTGTCTTTCAATTAGAAATTCAGTGTTATTATTAACTATTGTATATACCATACATATATACCATATATATATATATATATATATATATATATATATATATATATATATATATATATATATAAAACAAACTAAGCAATAACTAGATATTATTGTGGTACATTTAAGGTGCTACATGTCAATGGTAATTTCACAACCATACACACTGTGTATGTGGTTTTGCTAATAGCATATTGTCATGCCACTGTCATGCAACTAGTGTTTTTCACTTTTACTATTAAAAAATATAATAAATTACCTCAAGTGTTGCCGCTTCAGCAATCACCTTAGAGTGTATGTCCTTTTGCTCGTCCTGAGAGAGAAAGGGCAGTGTTTTGAACCTGGGGTCCAGGCTTGAAGATATGTGGAGCATATTTTTGTCTGTCACACTCGTGTATCTCTTGGCCAGATCTTCGTGAATTGCCTGTTTGATTTCCCGGACGAGTGCTGTTTCACCACAGAATCCTGCTTTTGTTTCGTGAAGTAGCTGCGCATGTAGTGGGGCTATCACAGACACTGTCGGCGTGGCTTCTTCAGACATTATGTTTGTTGCCTCTTTTAATGGCTTGAGGGCTGCAGCAACTTCTTCTGCGTTGGCGACGTCGGTTTCGTCTAGTGTGCAGATGCCGGCTCCACATTTTCTTACTTCAGCAGAGAGAAGCGCAGCGCAAATGGCTGGTTGTTGCTCCAGGAATCTATCGATCATGTCGAATGCACTATTCCATCGTGTAGCCACGTCCGTTGTCAACTTGTGCGGTGCCAGCTCCAGAAGTTTCTGTTTCAAGACATGATTTGCGGTGGCACTGCGATGAAAAAATCCGGTAATTCTCCGAATTTTCCCCAGCAGACGTGAAACAGACGGCAGCTTCAGAGCTCTCTGTGCCGCGAGGTTGATGGTATGTGCGAAACATTTAACGTGTTGAAAGTTTCCCAGCTGTGCAGCAGCTAGCATGTTAGCAGCGTTATCGGTAACAATTACCAGGTCAGTGGTTGTGAGCTGCCATTCCTGTGCGACAGATTGAATGTTCTCCTTTATATGTGCAGCTGTGTGGCTTTCATTTATTGCTGTAGTTTGTAAAACTCGTGACTCAAGCTCCCAGTTGTCTGTAATATAGTGAGCGGTAAAGGTTACATACGACTGGACTGCCCTTGATGTCCATGCATCGCATGTTAAGGCTACTCTTGTTGCTTTCTTCAACGCTTCTGCTACTTTTTTCTTCGTCTCTTCGTATAACAGAGGTATCGCTTTTTCAGCAAAAAGCTGACGGCTTGGTATAGCGTATCTAGGCTCAACTGTTTTCAGCATGTACCGAAAGCCTTCATTTTCAACAACGCTGTAGGGACGCAGATCTTTGGAAATAAAACAGGCTATGGATTGAGTTATTTTCTTCGCCCGTTCAGAGTTGGTTGGAAGTTTGCAACATTGATGCAGAGTGCGTTGGTCTCCTGGAATGTTTCTTACTTTTGGCTGAACTTCGTTTGCATCCTCTGGATGATGACGTGCCATGTGAGTCCTGAGGTTTGTAGTGTTTCCAAAATATTTGATTTTAGCTTTACAAAGCTTGCATATGACGTGAGTTTTATCAATCTCTTTCTTGCCATCGATGTTGTAGAATCCAAAATGTGCCCAAACGTCTGCCTTAAATGAGGACGGGGCAGGTTGAATATTCTTTTCCACTGCGTTTTCCATGGCTCGTCTATCAAATGCTTGTGCGAGCGCGCACTCACTTTCTTCTTACTCACACCAAGGATTACTATCTGAGCAGAAACTGGCATAGCGCCATCTATAGGATTGACAAACTCCTATCCGGAAAAATAGTTAAACTCGCGCCGTTATAAAATGGGAAATATGAATCGATTTTGTGTCCTGTATGAATCGATTTTGAATCGGTAGAGATAAAATTGCGATTCTTTCGCAAATCGATTTTTTTGCACACCCCTAATAATAATGTATAAATGTCTGATGATATTTCAGTATGCTGATTTTTAGAAATAATTTTACACCATAGAAAAATATGTGCTACGTGCTAAAATAAATGCTATATTCATATACAGTACATACTGTAACTATTGAGAAGAATGTATATATTATAAAAATGTTTGCTCTTGCTTGGTACTTTGGGTGCTTAAACTATTGTGTTACATGGATAAAAAACACACAAAGTTGAATACTGGGGACACTAAGTGTGAGAGAAAGAATGACTAGGTTATTTTATTTATCAAGTAGCTTCAAATAAATATAACTGTGTTCACTAGGGGGCACTTGCTCCCTGGAAATGAGTTTGTTTGTGATTGAGGCGTATTACTTAACCCGAATCTATATAGATATAACATAAAAGACGATACTCCTTCCTAGTGATACGGTGGTAAGAAATCACGTAGGAGAAATAGCTTAGCATTGTTTAAAGTCAGCTTACACTGCAGATAGTACAAAAGCGAATGAAGCCAGTGAGAAGACCCAGTCCTGGAGTGGGGGCCCGAGGAGTGGAGTCTGTCAGTATCATTAATGCAGATGTGGAAGGCATTCACAGGAACAGGTGGCAACGTCTTCCATCCGTTCGTTGGCTTCAAAGGTGTGCAGTGTTGCAAGGTTTTATACTGTTTCTCCATGTCTGGGTTCCCAGACAAGTCACACCTCTCTAGTTTAACAAATAAATAATTTTTATCTGTAATTTAAAAAGAACTTCTCAAAGATGTCTAACAAACTGGTGAAAGAAAATTAGAATTTTGTCAATATAAACCAGTGCAAGTGTACCCACGACATGCACGATAATGTCATTGATGAATAAGGAGGAATTCATAATGACCTTTAGGAGATTGAAATGGTGTCTTCCATTTGTCCCCTTTTTTCATCTGAATTTGTTTTCAGCCCACCTTACATCTAATTTAGTAAACAGTGTAGAATCTATGACTTAATTTAATAATTTTCTGATAATCAATTCATGGCTTGTAGGATCTGACATTTTTTTGAATGAAGAACCACACAAGACTTGTTTACTAAGATGGTTTTTTAAAACTTAACAAATCTTAGCCTTCCAATTCTCCAGATGGCCAATTAATACTTAATCTGTGCATCTTTAACCAAAGGTAACACAAAATGAAGATAATTTAAATACAAAACAAACAATGTTTTTTAAAAGTAGTATGCTAGTCTGTATAAAAAATGGAAAAGGTCACATACTCTCATAACCCTGAACTAATTGGATTGCTGTACACAGATAACATTTCACGTTTGTGCTTAAGGAGTATTTCAGTTTTATTTAGCTGTCTTATCAATTCAGAACTGATGCATTTTTGGCTGCTCTTCAGTCAACTAGGGCAGAAAGGACAAGAGCACCAATCTTAACTGAAATTTGTAAACAGTTGTTTCCCAAAATTGAATTATGATGTCTGGCCACCCAGCACTTAAAACTGACAGATGTTGTTCTTGGCTTGCAACTTCAGGCAGGCTACACACCAATGATTCGAGTCTCCAGAATAGAAGCAACAATCCTCTTTTACATCTTGGTTATGTGCCACAGAATCCTCATTTTATTTTTTTATTAAACCTAAAAGAGAGAAATGTTTCATTTTCCACCTCAAACTACTAAAATGTTGAGTCAAGGTAGCAATCTCACTGAAATTAAGTACTACAGATGAGTCCCACTGATCTTCTTTCTAAGATTCTTCTGCTCAGTCAATATTAAATCAAACTTTTCAAATTTTTCCCCTAATTCAGGGTATAGTTTTAAAGATGTTTATGCTGTAACCAGAAAGGAATAAAAATTAATGCATGGTGAAATGAATCACCCAAAAGGAGTAAAATAAGGAAAATGACATTATTCAGGCTAAAGTCTAGACCAGAAAGACAAATAAAAATGACAATCAAAGCCATAAATGTTAAGAATTGAAGGTCAGAAAAAAGCCAAAAGATTCCTAACCACCTCTCCTTAATTAAACATTTTTAAAAAGTTATAATTTTTATTAAAGATTCCAAAAATGTCAACATTCTTATATAGTTGCTGATAGATCACATACTGATGCGTGTATCAAACTTGTGACAGCAACAACAAAAAAAATTAACGCAAAATGGAGATGAGTGCAAAACAAAACAATGCACAAAATGACAGTGCAAAATATCACAAATAAATTTCACAATAATAAAACATTTAACTAAAAAAAACAAATGTACCATATATACTCATGGATAAGTTAGATCAAAGAAAATATGAAGCTGGTTTTAAATTAAACATCGAAGTAGTGAAAGAAATTGGTAACTGTGCTGCTGCAACAAAATTTGATGCATCTGAGAAACTGATGTGAGATTGGAGGAGGCAAGAAGATGTATAAAAAAAAATAAGTGTCTCATTTTTGAACGGGCGTATAAGTTGGGGTCTGATTTTATAATTGATTTTTTGGGTTTCAAGACCCAACTTATACGTGAGTGTATATGGTAAATTCATTCCTAAGAGTCTAAAACAATGAAATCGAAACACAACCTATTTTAACAGTGTTTTATATGAAGCCATTTGTACAAAATTAAGACTGAATAGTAACATTCATTTACCCCCATTTCCCTATCAGGAAAGTAAATATCTAGACATTCTATTTATAATGCAGAAAGTCATTACCATCAAGCATTTGACTGCTTGTAATTTTCCTCATTTTTAAGTAGTGGTATTGAATGTGTCTAATCTGAAGTCACCCAAGCCACAGTGTTTAAGTAATCTTCCATAATTTCAAAGAAATTCATAAAACAATCATTTGGAACATTTCATACAAGAGAATAGGCTGCATTCATTCCAATCTGATTAAGCTGCCAGCTTCCCTAAAGCCATACTAATTTCATTTTGCTATGTTTATTATACATTGATTAGAATATCGGATTACATTATTTTTTTATTTAAACAGTTTAAATATTTAATTTAAATCTTAATATAATTTGCATAGACTTAATGCAACCAATCACTTTCTTATCCATTTTATTCCTTTGTTTACTCTATGTACATATTATATTAATTAGATGAATGCTATATGAGCATTGTTCTAAGTTGGCTATTAAACAGATTCCCAGAAACAAAAAAAAAAAACTCATACTATAATAAAGTGGGTATCTAAGTGCCAGGCCACAGTGTATGCAAAGCAGCAATCAACCCGTTCAGGACACTAGCGTGCTGACACACACACTCACTTACTTAGACACACAGGATCAGCTTTGAGTAGCCAATTAGCTAAACTGTCATGCAACAAAACAAAAAATATCACTCTTAATTGTGTTATGTTGTTCAAATAAATACTGCCTTTGGAGTCAGGTCAGCTTATTTACAATAATAAGATAATAAGTTAAGCTGGACTTCCACCGGCTTTGTATTTTATTCTAAGCATTTGCTACATTATCATTTTATTTTAGTTGAAAGCTGCAGGAAGTATATTGACACTATCACTTGATTACTTTCACCATCTTGGAAGCTAGAGTAGCACTGATATGAATTTTTTTTTTCATCATGTATGTAATTTTCTTAATAGTGATAAAGCATCATGCATATAATTATCATATTGTTCAATGCTAACTGCATAATCATATGCAATTAAAAATCAATCACTAACTACATTGTTTGGAATATTTTATAACATTGCAACTTCAGCCAGTAAACCTTTTAAATGGTTCCCATCAGGCAAATTTCTTGTTATAAAATAGATAGACAGTTATAATGAGCCTGAGTGGTTTTAGGACTATAAAAAGATCAAGGATGAATAAACATCAAATATAAGCCCTGAATTCAGAACAAAATATCTTAGATATGAAATATGCATATCCTGTTTATTTGTCTAGCTGTAGGTGGGTGTGCTCTTGGGACCCTGATTTCTTCACTTTTTTTCTTTTTTGCTATGGATGCATTATTACTAACAGATCCACATTCATAATTACCTCCAGTTTTAAAAATAAATAGGTAGCCTGTCTGTAGGCTATACTGCAACTTGTCAAGAATATAAGAATTACAAGTGGGAAGAACATTTCAGCCTATCTAGCTTAGTTTATTTGCTAAAAGGTAAAATAAAATTCTTAAATCTATTTCATTCATTTTAGTGCTGTAAACAGCTGAATGTTTCCTTGACTGCACTAGGAAAAAGGCCAGAAGCAGCCCTGAACGTGAAACCAGTCTGTGGCAGAGACCACTTCATGCGAACGCCCTCTCACATAGTTGTCTAAAATCAAAATTATGCAGACGTCTTTGGGGTTGTGGAAGTAAAACTGGAGTAATTTGAGAGGAAAGCTCAGGCAAACAGGGAGACCATGTTTTGTCCACAAGAACAACATAAAGTGACTGTTTTGGAAACCAGAAGGCTGTTCCCATGAGGCAGGAGCACTGGCCACTGAGCCACCTTAGCAACTCAATTTTTCATTTTCTGTTCATCCTCTCTCTTTTATCATGGGAATGCTTATAGGGCCACCTCTCCTCAAAACATAAGCCCCTTTCCAAACACGTAGAGACTTTTTAATGTGGACTTATGGTATATTGTTTCATTCTCTGTCACTTCTTTAGTTTGTCTATTCTTACACTTACAAACCTTTGGGGATGTACAGCTCACAGTTGTCACTATGGTCTACTACCTTCTGTCAGCAGTTTCTTCTGAATTTACCCAGGTATGACTGTCACTGTAACCTTGCTGTTGGAAACATCCTTTCTCAACTCTGACCCAGCCTGGAAAGGAACTCGATTCCCGGTAAGCTTAATAAATTTTAGTCTTTAAGCATTATTCAAATGTGACATAAACCATAATAAATAGAGTGTGGCAATTCACTAAACAACCTGGATTGTTCTGTAGCTCTGCAACATGACGGAGATCAACAACACACCTCTCCAGGTGGTGGTTTTGGCAGTGACTCAAAGCATTTTCAGTTTGACTTCCCCATTCTCCTCTTTCCTCTTCAACCAGCACATTTTCTAATTTTATATAGCCATATTTACAGTAAATGTAATTCTATTTCTAAGTTTCAAAATCAGTAACTTTAGAGCTCAAAAAATATTGTTATGCCTCTGACATTAGTAGCAGAAGGCTATTGCATGGCATTCTTGTATAACCTATAAAGAGTTGTAACAAGTGCTATTAAAACGGCACACATTCTTAGTGGTTGATGTGTTTGATTTAAACAAGCTTTTATCTCTTAACAACAAAAACATGAATAACTAAGTAATATCTCACAACAGCATTCCTAATAGACTCCCAATGTCATAGAGATTTTTACACTTTCTACTAATGAAATGACTAAAAATTCAGTTAATTCTTAATTGAACACAAAAACATTAACAAACAACATACATTTTTCAGTAACTGAGCAATATAACAAGCTGTTTTTATCACAGAAAAAAAAAATTAAGTGTTTTTGTAAAAGTACAGCTTTTATATGAAAAGTTCTGCTCCTTCCTCCAACAATGTGTATGAAGAAGAGCTTTTTTTCTGCACAGTTTGCATAATAGCCTGAACCCTATAGGACTACATGTGAAGGCCATATGTCAGACAATATGTTAGTGGCAATGTTTGTTCTTATCATAAAATTTAGAGGCATCTGTCATCAAAAGTGTGAGGCTATGGAGAAGAACAAAAAAAAAAAAGTTTTCAGCTTGTCCTGTGTTGTGTCGCATTGCCTAAGGCAAGTTCACATTTTCCCAATGACACAATTCTTAAAAAAGCTTATTTTTCTTTGTTGAAACACTTTGACTTAGCTGTGGAAAGAATATGGAATGCAAATGCAACATTTGTTTTTTGACCACCTGCTGTATCTGAAGGTAACATTCTGATTTTCTCACGTTATTGGCACTGGTTTCATTCAACCAATCGGCTTTGAAGCTAGACATTGGACAAACACTCCGCCAGAGAATGAACTTACACAGGTTCCACATTAAACATGGCAACACAGATGTTCCTGTGGCGGCCCACTTCAACAGCCATGGACACTGTGAGAAGTACTTTAAGGTCACAGTGCTTATGGGCAACTTCAAAACACAGCAAGAGAGAAAAGAATGGGAAGTTAAACTCATGCTAAAATTTAATACTTTACAACATGGATTGAATAAAGACAAGAGTTTTATGGCCAGATATGAGGATTGTTTACATCTCTCAGAATGACAGACAACCTGTCTACAGACCCACATTGTTTTGAAAAACTCATTACAAACTTCAAAAGACTTTGTTGGATAGTTATCTTATCCAGAGATCTTGACAATACATTGTTCTTTTCTCTCTTGCTAAATTAACCCTAGCCTGAATGAATCTATTAATTTTTTACATACAAAATCTCTCATTTAAAGATTTACCAATGTTGTTTCTTGTCCTAGAGTGTGTATATAAACATAGGAAACTTCAGTTTCTGTATTACATCTTGCCTGAAGAAGGGGCCTGAGTTGCCTCGAAAGCTTGCATATTGTAATCTTTCTAGTTAGCCAATAAAAGGTGTCATTTTGCTTGGCTTTTCTCTACATTCATAATGGCTAACACGGTACAACACCCTAGTACTAAAGCTAGACATCATAAAGCAGGAACTGAACAAAAAAGACCAAAATATACACTGTTCGGAGAAAAAAATATTCCCTTTATCATTCATTGAAAAGGCATACAAAGTCCTCAGTGCTTGTAAGAAATAAATTGGCATAATCTGTTTTTCAAAAATAAGTAGATCATTATTAAAGAATAATGAGCATACAGTCCAAACTTTATGATGTCAGTGGTATGTTCTCTTTGTCAGCAAATTTTAAAACTAAGGTAAAAAAGAAAAAGTACCAAATTAAAAAAGGCAGATAAGGACTGAAAACACAGACCAAGAGATCAGAATTTGACTATCCTTTCATTCATTTTCCACTGCTTATCCAAAACTGGGTAGCAGGGGCAACAGTCTTAGCAGTGAGGCCCATACGTCCCTTTACCCACCTACACTTGCTAAGTCATACTGTGTTGTTCCAAGTTGTTCCAAGGCCATCTGGGAGATATAATCCTCCTAGCAAGCCCTGGGTTATGCCCATAAAACCTTCATAGGGCAGTGTCTGGAAGGGATCTATATCAGATGCCTGAACCACATCAATTGGCTCCTCTCGATGGGGAGGATCAGTAATTTTGTTCCAAGCCTCTCCTGGATATCTGTGCTTCTCACTCTATTTTTAAGGGGAGAGTCCAGCCACCCTGCGGAGAAAGCTCATTTTAGCTGCTTGTACCCTCATTCTCATTCTTTCAGCTATTACCCAAAGTTCATGACCAAAGGTAAGGGTAAGGATCTAGACTGACTGATAAATTGAGGGCTTTGCTTTCTGACTGAGCTCCTTCTTCCCCACTACAAATTGGTATAGCAACTGCATAACTACGCACACCATCCCTGTCTGTCAGCTGATCTCACAATCTTCACCAAAATCTGACTACTAAGCTGATAAGTGGATAAAAGTACAAAACCATAAAAATCGATTAAAGATAGTCAGAGCATGAATCTTTTACATAAACCTAAAATGCTAACCAATACTCTTAAATCTAATGAAAATGCAAAACAAAAGCAATTTTAACACAGTTTAAGTTTTACTGGTAATTCACTAATCCAGGTAATCCAAAAATCACAGACGATTCGAAAGCATGCACAACCGATTCTCATAACATTGCTTATAGCAAACACTGGCACCTAGCATATTAAACCCCAAAAATTACGGTGCCCACGATTAAAACAAGATAACATCTTGCCAATATGTAAAATATTTTTTAGATCTTCAGAAAAGGTTTTCAATTAAAGAAATGCAGAACTCATTCTACATATTTCACATTCCAAGTATTAGGCTTATGAATGCATATTGCATTGTTGAGCAGTTTTCTGTATTACCATAGCTGAATGATGGCTGTACTACAGTATATCTTAAAATTTAATTCTGGACTGGTTAAGCATGAGTGTTTCACTTCAGTCAAGCCTTGCTTAGGTGAGGCATTATGATCATAAGATTTGCAGACTGGAAGATTATAATGTCACCATGAATGTATTTCAAATTTCTGCTGCATGGAACAATATTAGAGTTTAAATTCAATTGAAGTAGACATCCACTCTCATACATCATGGCAAAAAACAGTAATAACAGTGTATCCGTTTTTTGTGAAGCTCCAATTCTAGAGAAAATGAGAGCAGTATTGCTTTCTATTTAGCATAAAAATGTGTTCATTAAGTTAATTCCCAGAACTGTTGTTTTAAATACTGTATCTAAAAAGGGAGACGTAAAGATACTCTAAAAGCTACTACTTCTGAATTTTGAATGTTACTCTTAAGGGCCTATTTATATGGGAGGTATTTTCTTGCAAAAGAGAGATTGCATTTTCATTTTATAATTTTCATTTCCCTTTTTGCAATACCTCCCACATTTTTAAATATACACACTAAAAGAGTCTATCCACTGTTAATCATGCCAGTGTTTCTTAAACTATGGGTCACATTGTGGACATGCATGCAATAGTTTTTACGTAATTGTGTAATAAAATTAGCCAAGTTTGTGCAAACATGAATTCCGTGGAGAGTGCTATACTTCTCTCTGTCTTTAGCATTCTTTTTATTGTGGCAGCATACTATCTGATATGTAGCCTATACAAAGCACTGTTGATTCACTACAGAGAACTTTTGTTTCTATGGTACGAAAATATAGTTAATATTCCCCATGGCACCAACCTGTGAAACAGTCAAACTGAGATGAAATGACAAGCAAAGACACATACTGTATAAGAAAGGAGGAGAATGGAGGGAATGACACTGACAACCTTGTGAGACTGATGGGACAAAAAGAACTGGTGAGACACAAGGATCTGATAATTTTTGGTGTGTTGAAGGGGTCAGACAGTATGGTGGGGGTACGTATTGCAGTGACAGTGTTTTATGTATAAATGCAACTTCAGCAGTCATTTAGAACTGGTTGGTGCCTCATCACATATTCACCATTATGGCATACATTGAATCCAGATATGTAACTGACAGGCGGAGAACATTTTTTTATTATAACTTGCTTCAACAAGGATGTATTGCTTCTCTTCACACTGTTTAAAATTTTTGTGATGAATTTCAGCCTACTGATAGCGTGAACATTGCAACATTTAGAACACTAAGAACACCAAAAAATATCCAAAGGGTGAGACAGGGATCCAGCATGGCAGTTGGCAGCATTAAACACTTCAGACCACAGTGTTCATTGAATTTTTTATCAAGGTTTATTCTATTACCTGTAAAATAAAAATAGTGTACAGTTTTTAGGAAAAGTTTTGGCCACATAGCACAACCTTATGTACTCAGCTTATTGAATTGTTAAATGAAAATTGGGATATACTGAACAATTTGCAAGCTCAAGGAGGAACTCATTTGAAAAGTTATTTAAAAAAATTAAGCATAATCAAATTGATGATTCATTATTTTTTGAGAACTTTATTCCTTACTAGCTGTCCCCCACGGCTAGTAGGGAAACAGGACAACCTTTAAAAATCAATAAACAAGTACATATCGCTAGCTAAATGGAGGCAAGGTACAGTCCAAAACATGGCCAGAGGTAAACCGATTTGAATGGAGGCTGGCGCGTGAGTGAGGAGGGCCCTGCCTGGCTTTCTTACTCCTGACGTCATGCTTCCACCTCCCCTCGGCCTGCAACCTCTGTCTCGGATTAGCGTGAAATATATCACTCCTGCAAGCGAACTATGATACATAGTACTTTGAGTGAAGTTGCAAAATCAACCAGAATGTTCAAGCAAATTATAGAAAATAACCCGATCTAAATCCATTATAAGCTGGAAGCCAAGGTACGCTCCAAGACTGGCATGTGAGTGAGAAGGGCCCCACCCAGCTCCCCACTCCTGACGTCACGCTTCCCTCTCCCCTCGGCCCGTAGCCTCTGTCTCAGATTAGCGTGAATAAATCGCTCTTGCAAGCAAACTGCTATACTTAGCGCGATGACAGAAGTTGTGAAATCAACTGGAATGTTCATGTAAATTATAGAAAAAAAGCTGATCTAAATCCGTTAAGTAGTTCTCTCATGAAAAGCGGACGGACATACAGACGGACAGACATTGGATGTTATATATAGAGATTTGACACGATGAGTCGAGTGACTAAGTTAATTAAGTGACCATTTATACTATCTTCTCGAAACTCATCATATACTTAAACCACTCTCCTTATAAAGAATCATTTATTTCTCATAGCTTTATTAAACCTATCATTAACTGTTTACACTGGCAGTTGCATATCTCAGAAATCTATTACCAGTATTAAATGACAATTATTGTTTTATTAACAATATGCTTGGTTTTGACTTTTCTCTTTTATTAAGATTCATGTGAGAAATATGCTTGATTGGAGACAAAAACTTTTACAGTGGTTTATTAATAGACTTGTTTTTTTGTGCATGTCTGCTGTTATTATGATAATAATCCTCTTCTTGGGTCCCAGTATACATCAATTTTCTTATTAGCGTCCTCAGATTAAAATGTTTACGAACCCCTAAATTGTACCAAACAAGACTATGCTCATCACATACAAAGAATTTTATCACTGGGGCCATTTACCATTTTATACATTAAATTGATCTGTAGGGGATTCATTTGTATTTTGGATGTATATTGTATTTTGTATTTTATTTTATTATTTTTTATTTATTTCCTTTTATCATATGTCTTTTGTGCCATTTTCACTTATAGCCTTGGAAGCTTCTTGGCAAATTGATTGATGGACATAGCTCTACAGAAGGAGCCTGCTGTTGGTTTGTTATAATCCCTGGCAAACTGGCATTCCCATACTCTCTTTTATATTTTATTAAAATCAAATGTTTTACATTTACATATGATGTTTACTAATACATGTTCTGTATAACAGCATTCTAATATAATACAGTGCATCTTGTCGCAGGTGGCTGGGGGGGCGACCCTGCTGGGACACCCGGAGGACCAGAAGAGGGCTTACGCCTTCCCCAGACCACGTGGGGGCGACCGTCCTGGTGGCCATGGGGACCACGGGTACAGAGCTTGGAAGCTCAAAACTGTAGGGGCCCATGGACACTGCCAGGGGGCGCCCTAATACCTTCGGAGCCCTGGACCTCAGCACTTCCGCCACACCCGGAAGTGCTGGGGGGAAGAGGATCAGGGATGCCCGGAGTGCTTCCGGGTACGCAGCTGGCACTTCCGCCACACCGGGGAGTGCCGGTGTAAGATTGCTGGGAAGCACCTGGAGCATATCCGGGTGACTATTAAAGGGGCCGCCTCCCTTCATTCAGGACTTGAGTCGGGTGGAAGACAGACGAGTTCGGGGAGGAGGCAAAGAGGTGGCCTGAAGAAGAGAAGGCATTGTGTGTTGTTGGCCAGGACTTAATGCTGCACAGTCCCCAAGTCCCCAAACTGTAAATATGGACTTGTTTGATAAACGTGTGTGGGGTGATTTAAATGTGTCTGCCTGTCTGTGTCCGGGTCATGTTCCATAATCTATTGACTACTGAGCTGTGAGTGGAGCTCCACTACAGTCTTCATATTTTATCACCCAGGCCAGGAACGTCTGCATTGCCTATAAGCAACTCATACTGTGCCCCTCAGTTCTGCCATCTTTTATGATCCACTAGAATTTATGAACACCACTAACAGGGGCATCTTCTGTGCAGTAAGAACTGAACCTTACCATCATCTCACTTCCCCCGTAGTTCCAACATAATTCAGAAAATTCATCTAATATACTGGTTTTATCAGCACCCTAAGCATGGTTCAGAACCTGGCTAAAGGTCCCCTGGGGAATGATCTGCCTTATTAATGTCACAAACTAATGTGCTGCTATGTCTCTATGACTCTGTTTCCAGTCCTTTATGCTGACTTTCAGCCTCTTAATTCTATATGTGTTTTTATGAGGTCATGACAGTAAAAACAATTACAAATGTAAATAAGTTCTAGAAACATATTTAATGGTAATTGAGAAAACAATTAAAATTAAATCACCAAACTAGTATATATAAATCCATGCACACATTCTTAGACCCATTTAATCCATTTGAATGATTTAGTCCAGAGGGGTGGGGGGGTGTGATTCAGTTAAAGGCAGGAAGCAATTATGGACAGGGTGCCAGTCCATCATACAGTACACACACAAGCAATTGAGGGTAGAACAATGGAGAAATCAAGAGATAGTCACAAACATGGGCCAAGTTAACCAAAGGAGTTATGATGCTAATCTTAAGATTGTGGTGATTAATGACACAGGGTCATCCAACAACTCTCAAGCAGTCAAAAATTACAATTTAAGAGAATGTCATGTTCAAATATGGTGAGATCAAATAGACTGTCCTAAAAACATAAACAGTCAGAGCAAATCCTCCTGCGGTCCCAAAAATGAACACTTCTAATAGCTTGAACGAAGAGTTGTGGAATATGTGACTGAAAAAAGGAATGCATTTAACAGAGCTGTGGAAAGCCTTGGAAATCACCATTGAGCTGAACATGTCCACAGCCGAGTTCAAAGTGAGCCTTGGCTGGTGTAAAAGAATGATGTGTCACAATGGCCTGTCACTGAGATGCAGAATGAGTCATGGCCAGTGTCTTCTTCAGACTTTACAGAAAAGCTGTTGGATTATCACGATTACATTAAGTTAAAAAAAAAAAAGAATTTATAGTCCATTGATCAATTAGGCAATGCAGAACCTAGTCCAAATTATTACTATCTATTCACTTACCTATTATTTATTTTTCTATTATAGTATAGTTCTTTATCTGTCTTGCACTGTGTCCTGTGTTTATGTATATTTTGCATTGCAGTCCTTGGTAACGTTATTTTGTGCCACTTGTGGTATAGCGGGTCCACAGCTCTCAGCAAAGGCCAGTTTTAAATAAATAATCACCGCACTCGCAGCTTAGCGAGGGGGCGTGGTGGTTGTGTGC
Organism: Erpetoichthys calabaricus; assembly: GCF_900747795.2. Classification (NCBI taxonomy): domain Eukaryota; kingdom Metazoa; phylum Chordata; class Cladistia; order Polypteriformes; family Polypteridae; genus Erpetoichthys; species Erpetoichthys calabaricus. Next base: position 108,292,615 of record NC_041401.2, read on the forward strand.
CTGCAGCAGTTCTCAGGGCGATTTGCGATGTGGACGTTTCTCATCTAAGTGCACAGGTGAGAGACTGCCCGCATCCGTGATTGTTTCTAGGGCTGCTAATTTTCCGCAGCTGTTATGCCCTCTAGATATATAGAAGCGCGAGTCGGCTAGAGGAGGAAAATGAACGGAAAGAAAGAGAAGAAAAAGAAAGGAAAGAGAGAAAGAAAGACAGAGGTTGCTGGAGAGCATGAAGCAGGGGAGAGAGAGAGAGAGAGCCGGTGCGGGAGAGCGAGCGAGTGAGTGCAGGCTCGCATTGCAGCTGTACGGGAAGCCTGGGTGTTGGGCCGACACCCGGGAGTAGTAGTAGTGGTCGCTCCCGCTGAGTGATCATGTAGCGGGAGTGACCAGTGAAGTAAGACGACTGGCCACGTAAGGCTGGGAAGGCAGCGGGAGTCGGGAGGCTTGGTGGTTGAAGTCCTTGACGCAAGTGTCCTGGTCGTCAAGGATACCAAGTCTCGGGCCTGGGATGAGTGCGCGACTGAAGCCAGGATCGGGAGGCTTCCAGACCAGTCGAGAGGAGTGAAGGTCAGCTGCAGAGAGAGCATCTCGCCTGCTGCAGAGCCCAAACGGGAGAAGAAGAAGAGACCCTAGGGTAAAAGAATCACCGGGCTCTGAATTGTATTTTAAAGGACTGCTTCCAGCATAGCTTTAACATCATTTTGTTTTTGTTTTTTTCTATTGTTTTTAACCTCCACTTTTCACTTCTGGTTTTACTGGATTATTTATTTGAAGACATTTTTTAATCACTGCACCTTATTTATTTGGACATTGTTTTGTTGGTTTTTGAATAAAAGCACTTTGCACTTTTTCACCATCCCCTTGCTATGTTGTTGCCTCACTGCTTAGCTCATCGGTAGCATTACCGACGGTGACGGGTTCAACGGCTCCCGAACAGCAGATGGGAGCATGGAGTCGAACCCGCATCGTCACACCACTGTATGCTACATTGAAGTATTAAAGCATTAACCTTAATTTAAGTATAAATCGGTATACAGTAATCCCTCCTCCATCGCGGGGGTTGCGTTCCAGAGCCACCCGCGAAATAAGAAAATCCGCGAAGTAGAAACCATATGTTTATATGGTTATTTTTATATTGTCATGCTTGGGTCACAGATTTGTGCAGAAACACAGGAGGTTGTAGAGAGACAGGAAAGTTATTCAAACACTGCAAACAAACATTTGTCTCATTTTCAAAAGTTTAAACTGTGCTCCATAACAAGACAGAGATGACAGTTCTGTCTCACAATTAAAAGAATGCAAGCATATCTTCCTCTTCAAAGGAAACAGAGAGTAAAGCAAACAAATCAATAGGGCTGTTTGGCTTTAAGTATGCGAAGCACCGCCGGTACAAAGCTGTTGAAGGCGGCAGCTCACACCCCCTCCGTCAGGAGCAGGGAGAGAGAGAGAGAGAGAGAGAGAGAGAGAGAGAGAGAGAGAGAGGAACAAAGTCAAAAATCAATATGTGCCCTTTGAGCTTTTAAGTATGCAAAGCACCGTGCAGCATACTTAAAAGCTGCACACAGAAGGTAGCAACGTGAAGATAATCTTTCAGCATTTTTAGACGAACGTCCGTATCGTCTAGGTGTGCGAACAGCCCCCCTGCTCACACCCCCTACGTCAGGATCACAGATAGTCAGCGCAAGAGAGAGAGAAAGAAAAGTAAGTTGGGTAGCTTCTCAGCCATCTGCCAATAGTGTCCCTTGTATGAAATCAACTGGGCAAACCAACTGAGGAAGCATGTACCAGAAATTAAAAGACCCATTGTCCTCAGAAATCCGCAAACCAGCAAAAAATCCGCGATATATATATATTTAAATATACTTACATATAAAATCCGCGATAGAGTGAAGCCACGAAAGGCGAAGCGCGATATAGCGAGGGATCACTGTAAATCTTAAACCTGCTCATTCGTTATAAATTGTGCTTATTAGCTAATTCTGTAAAAGCAGGCACTGCACATGTGGCACTGACATTTGAACTGGCAATTGATAAAAAATGGTTATTAAGCCTTATTGTTTTTCTTCAACAGCCGCAATACCGTCTATGGACAGTATGATAATAAAACCACTTGACTTGACTTTAACAAACAAAAAAAAGTTGTTGGAAAAGGAAAAGATCATCTTATAATCAGGATCATCTAGTATTTCAGCCAAAATCGTAAATGTCTGTAATTATTTTTAAATGATCACAAATAGCAGACATGCAGATAATTAGAGGCTACTTATTTTAATCAACAGACTCATTAAATGGTGCTGCCCAGAAAATGTACAGTAAGGTAGAATAACTTTAGACCTGTCTAAAGGAAATGCTTCAGTTGTAGGCAGCTTCAGGGAAAGCTGGACAGGGCAGAGACCCTCAGGGAGAATGCAATGTTAGACACTCAGGAGGAACAGCTGATACAGATAAAGGTGAACTTTCCAGGAGGGTTTTTATCCAGAGCCTTGATTTTTGTTTTCTGAATTTCTGTGTGTATGTTTACAGCTTGAAATTCAAGAAAGAAATATAGAAGACCCATCTGGGTGCAATACAAGGAAAAGTTATGTCATAAAAGGGAAAATCACTCTGCCAAAGGTAACAATGTCTACTGTACACATAAATAAATGGTTAAAGACAATAAATAAGCAGAGATGACTCCGCAGAGAAATACAACTGTGGGCCTAAGAGTATTTGCTAGCAGAGCTAACCACCATTCTTCTTTTCTGCATTTAATTGTGCACATATTTTGATGTAATATTTATTTAGATTGGTTTTGAGGAGAATTTTGCTTACTTTTACTGCTGTGAAGCCCAAGGGCGCTCCAGCCGCCCCTACCCTGGCATAGATAGGAAGACACCTGAGTTTGCCTCATAACACACTCTTTTATTCCTGTGGGTAAGTGCTTTTCTCTGCTCCCCACAGCACAGCACACCAAGCACCAAAACACCACCTTTCCTGCTTCTTCTTCTCCACCTCCACTCCCCTCCTGGCAAGCTTCGTCCACCTCCTCCTGACTCTGGCTCCCTGTGTAGTGGTGACTGGCTCCTTTTATAGGACACCCGGAAGCACTCCAGGTGTCCAATGAGCTTCTTCCGGCAGCACTTCCGGGTGTGGTGGAAGTGTTGCCAAACAGGGCTCAGGAAATGTCCAGGCCCCAACAGGGCTGAGTTTCTATGCTGCAAACCTATGACCCCGCTGCAAGCCAGGGGCTCTGCCCTCTAGCGTTCCAGGGGAGATAGTGTCCAAAATAAGCTCTATCTCCCCCGGTCCTTCTGCAATTGAGCCGTCCCGGCCAGGTAAGGGCCCCGGCAGTCCGCCACACTGTATATTTCACTTTTTGAGTATGTAGCCCACTTTACAGTTGCTATAATATATGTACATTCTTATAATTAATTGCATTTAGTTTTAATAATGTACAGATTCTTTTAAAGAAAATAACAGTATGTTAAACATAGCTTAAACTGGAAAGCCTTTTATTCTGCCTATGTAAACTAGTATTGGAAAAAGTACTTTTAAATTTAATAGTCTGGCTAAGTGAAGATGTATCCTGCGAGGTCAAGGCAGTAGGAGTTCCTGTACAGCAGCTGTTACAGAGGGAAGCTCCATAAAGGAATGAAAACCTATTGAATTATACAAGTTAGAATTTAGTATAAGAAGTAGAAATATACTTTGGAATTTTGAAGAATTAGTCTGTACGATAGTATTACGGCAGTGGCGGTTTGTAATGCAGTGGTGCCGCCCCACCCCAGATATTTTAAAACTGTACTTAAATTAGGTATTGTGAAATAATCAAATAAATTTGTTTATTTGCACAACGTGCCTGATGGAAGCACATATCAACATCCATTAAAAGTGGTTCTGACTTGTATTTGTCTAATTTTTGTGTGAATAAAAATACCTATATTTCCAGAGTGAAGGATGCCAGCCAAATGACAGTCCATGTAAGTCCTTGATCTTTTGGAAAGCAGATGACCTAAGGCTGCGCTTTAATTGGCTTCTTTCAGATTTTTCTGGGGACACAGCTCTCTGGACACTCCCACATTATTGGCAGTGAATTAGTGTTATTTTAGGTTCTTGTAATCTCATGTGATTGGACAATTGTTGATGTACTATGTCATGTTGACGTCAATGGTTCACAGTTCACACCCGCCTTTAACGTTGCATAACTACAGATTAGCAAGCGTGACTTTAATGATATGTCAACTTCAAATGGAACTTTGGAAATCAAAGAAAATTTGGTTATTCCCTGAACTGAACTTTTCCTTATATGGTTTTTCCATACATATTCCGGTGAGGAACAATGCTGTTCTCAATTTGTGCAGGATTAAGTAAAGTAGCAATGGCTGAGACATCTGTGACACTTCTCGGCTGTCTGTGTAAAAACAAAGTAGTATGCACACACTGCAATGAAGAGGTGGTCATGCTAACATCTGCAGAGTTTGATTATCAAACTTGGCTGGAGAAACTACTGGAACCATGCAGGTGAGTTATGAACTTCCAAATACCTGCTTATGGATTATAGTGTTGTTTCTCCTGCAACTATAAGGATTCAAAATACCCACAATGAGTAATCACAGAAACAATTCAATGCTGTGCTAAGTAATATTATTTCATAAAATAGAAACTAAACATTAATAAGTACAAACAAGCAAAATTATTTGTATACAACCTGATGATAGATTTGGAATATTGTGATTCAGGTGCTTCATTATTCTTGCAAGGATTTCAAAATCAGTCTTTGATGCTCTTATTCCATGCTGCATTGTGCAGTTGCAGTTTTTTTCTTTTTCATATTGTGCACAAAAAGAGATCCACTCTGGCATCTGAAAATGTGAGCAAACTTGCGTGGCTTAGCAACTGGTTGAATGTTAAGAAGGTAAAATAATGATGACAGTGGTCAGTGGACAGTGGTATTGTGCTTTGTTTGTAATAATTTTGACAATAAATTGAATTTCGGAAATCATCTGAGAATTATTTCCAGTATATTACAATACTGACATTACTATATTTATAGCTTATCTGATAATGTAGTAACTGTACATGTTTACATAATTCATAATGTACTGTAGTACTAAACACCAACCTGTATAATTAAAAAACATGCAAACACTGTCTTTTTTTTTTTATACATTATGTGTTTTATTCTTTTATTGTGCTTTAGTAATTAGTCTTCTGTTTGTTAAGGTCATGCAGCTTAAGAAGGTTAAACCCAGCAAGAGCTTGAGAGAGAGAATAACATTCACTTGACAGTGTTGTTCACTGTAGGCTATTATTGGTGTCAATGGTGCTATTAGGCCAGTTAAAATTTTTTTTTTATTATTTTGTTTTGTTTCTTTGCATCATCATAAGGTCAAACTTTTAGTTTTCTTCTTTTAATAGCCAAGAAGGACAGATTTTTATTTCTAATGGCTGGGTCTTTGAATTTGTGTGTATGCATTTTCCGACCTTGTGTGCATTACTGAGCAAGGTTTTATTAGAGGATCCCCCAAGTTCAGCTTCTGATGTTCAAGTTCTATAAATGTTCTTATTCTGGTGAAATTGTATTCGCAAACCTAGTTTCGTATATACCCACCCACCTGAAGATGCCACTGCTTCAGCGGTTATCTGTGATGGCATAGGGTGATTTTTCAATTTCAACTTTGCATGGAGCTTGAGCAGTACCAGATTCTGTGCTATTTTGATCTTGTAGTTGTATTCCGCTAAATTGATTCACTAACTGATCATTAATTAGGCTCTATGCTCTGCCTCCCTGAGCGCCGCTGTTTTCATAGAGACATACCATTGTACTCTTCGGAAATTCATTGAAATTCTTAGATTTGGAAGTGATGTGCCTTTTTGATTCATTATCTTTAGCCTGTAGGGGTAATGTCATTTCATTCAGCTCTTCAAGATGAGCTGTGCATGTCGAAAGTTCATACAGCTCCAATACTACAGAAAAATTTGCAGAATCATTTTTTAAGGCTTTCGATTCTAGACATGAGATCAAAAAGCTGTTCATGCCCTTTCTTTATGTGAGTGCATTTAATTGATCCTCATTTGAGTCTGTACTCGTATCACTCCCTGTGGCTTCTCTTCGACTCCATTTAGCCATCTTGCAACTGTGGTAGTAACTGACAGCATTTACAGGCAACAACATTACAACAGCAGCTACGTCACAATTGCAATGTTCCTCAGTCTTTCACAGGCAAAGGCAATTCAAGCTTCTTTATCATGCTAACAGCAGAAACAATCTTCTGTAATGCCTTTAAATTCTAACACTAATAACATTCTATTATTTCAAAATAACCCAAGTATGCAGCTTTTTGCTTCATAGGATGATTCAAGCCCCAGTGTGATACGTGATCAAATAATACAAATATCTATTTTAAATATGTTTTAAAAGTTTTAATAAAAGTTCAAAGCAAAACAGTTTACACAAAAATAGAGAAAAAATTATATAGCAAAGAACAGAAAACTTCTTGTTTAAGAAAAGTTCTGTTTAAGGCTTAGAAATCTTGTTCAATTTCTCTAAGTTTGTTCATACAGTCGTTCTTGAGGCACGTTAATCAAGTTAATCATGTAAGCACGTTAGACACGGTCAGAAAACTGTATGCCATCTCCTATAGATATGCAAACATATCTAATAGTCCATGCTAGCAGTAAGACTATTTCCTAACCGGCTTAATTAACACCTCTGTTCTTCAGATATAGCTAAAAAAAAGTTTTATATCATGTTAACTTACAGGGGGTGAAAGACAATACCATGTCCTAGTAATGATAAGAATCTGACATTCCATAGAAAGTAAGCAAATCCTATATGAATTTAACATAAAACATTAGCTTTCTAAAATTGGCTCTTACACTTTCTTTACAGTTTAGTATGTATACCAGTTCACATTGAACAAAACTTTAGTGCTTAAAATATTTATTAAGTCATGCAAATATCTACTGCTGAATGTTCAACATTTTAATCCAAGAAACTCCATGTGACTACTTAGTTTATCAACCAGGATTGTGTTCTGCTTCGGGCCAAATGCTACCAGTGCATACTCTAATTCTCTGCTACACAGTTATGCATATATTACACCAATTTCAAAAAATAAATTGATATGCTTGAAATTACACTATTAAAATGCATTTTACTTTTTTCTTTGGAATTTTTTACCATGTTCTGTGGATTGATGAAACCAGGAGTTCACTATTTTTTGTGTGTTTCCTAGGTCACTACACCTTTGCAAAAAACAGATGAGCAAGAACATTTTAACTTAAAAGAAGGAAAAAAAACACATCCTAAGTAAATGTTCTGAATACTAAAATCAGATCTCCTAACTTTTGCTAGAACCCCCGGCCAATTTCATATGCAGGCATTGAGTATATTTTTAAACTAAGTATTTAATTCTGATTAGCTTGCAGCTGTTCTTGTAATATTTAATTAATTGCTTATCACGTTTTTACACATTTCCCAAATAAGACACTTTTTTACTTCCAGAATTTCAATCAAATTAGAAGTTTGAATGGACATAAGATCAGGACATGAGTTTTCACTACATGTGAAAGTGGTCAAGGTGACAAACAATAAAATCTTCTTCACTACCATATGCATCCCATGTAGTCTGGCCTTGGGAACGGTCAAAATTCCTTAACCATACTTTTTTTCCTTTCTTCCTGTCTTTTCTAATGAAATGATTATGTACTTTATTAAGGGCATGTAAATACGGCTTTTTTGATGTCAACCTTTCCATCTCAATTAAAATTAAATTGTCCTTCAAAATCACCAGGGGCCTCATGTATAAACAGTGCATATGCACAAAAATGTTGTGTATGCCCATTTCCATGCTAACATCGAGATGTATAAAACTAAACATAGCGTAAAGCCACGCACATTCTCACGCCAGCTCAATCCATTGCATACGCAAGTTTTCGGCTTGGTTTTGCAAACTGGTGGAAACCAGCATCAAAGCAGTGCTACTGTTCCTGTGTGGTTTCCTTTATTTTTTAGATTCACATCCCTGACATGGATCAAATGCACTGAAATTACCTGCATATCGTTTATTAGTTTAAGGCATCTGATTGTAATCAACCTGTAACAATATAATGCTCCACGGAATGATCAAACTATTCCAAACACCATAGCTGCTTTCATGTTGTTACTCTCAGTGTACCACTCAGAGTATTTTAACCTGCTATATTTGAGTGTGGAATCACAGTTATACAGCAGCTTTTCAGAAAGAGGATTATCAGGATACTGCATCTAGCACATGCTGCCTCAGCCATGCATACAGTCTATTTGAACTGCTCTCATAAGGCAAACACTTCAGAGCCTTTCCTGTAGGGACCTCGCGGCTTAGAAACAGTTTCATCCCAACAGCTATAAATGCACACAATCATTCCATCAAGTGCTCCTGGTAGAACTGCTTGTACTTATAAGATACAATTACCTCACTGTAAACTTGCACTACAGTTGTAATATTGCACAACCTGGGCCACTTTTAGAACCATTTCACTATCTGCACTATATATACATGTATATTGTACTTATGCTTTCATATTGTATATTTTTTATTGTTTTTTATTGTATGATTATTATTATTATTATTATTACTGTTATTCTATCATTTTATTGGAAAATAAATTTATGGAGGATTTGCATAGTGAATCTTACTGTACCATACAATAACAATAAAGGAATTCAATTCAATTCAATAGAAGAAAGTGCATATTTACATATGATGATGAATGGCTTCTAAGTCAATTTAGAATTCCAAGCACTATCTTCTTGGAGCTCTTGATACCATTTTTAAGATGAAATGCAATACAGTATGTATATTACATTACGCAGGTAAATTTTTAACTTCATTTAAATAATGTATACTGTTAATAACTAAATGTGTGGGCATGGTGGTGCAGCAGTAGCAGTGAGCTGGCGTCCCATCCAAGGATTGTTCCTGCCTGTATGCTTGCTGGGACTGGCGCAACTGATGGAATAATTAAACATGTACTATGATGACATTTCAGTGTTCCTTAAAAATTTTGAAGAGATCTGCATTCTGAGCTTACGGATGGTTCGACATTTATTACAGAGCTTGTTTGGCAATTGGTTACTTGGAGAAAGAAAAGGAATGACAGGAATTGGGGGTTAGTATGTTTGAAAGAGACAGTACTGCTGTAATAAATTATTTCATCGAGGGTTGTGCACAGTGCAGCAAGCATCTTGCGGGAGGCAGGAACAATCTCTGGATTGGGTGCCAGCTCTTCATTACCACTGCGCCACCCTGCCCCCATGTTTACTACATACTTTAATTCCTATCATTATGAAAATGATATCAAGTATACATCCTTAGTATTTAAATTGTTCAGAGAGCTGTAATATCATGAATGTAATGTGTAATGTGTCCTGTCAGTGTAAGAGAATGCCCATTTAAGCAGATAGTGATTCACACACATAGAGCATATAGAAGAACACATAGAATACAAAGTATTTAACATGCTACTTTAGTTACAATGGAATTTGAGAAACTAGTAAATTAAAAATTTTAAGATGAGGTTTATGATGTTCTACTTTAACGACAAACTACATGATTAAAGTGGAAACTTTGAGAAAAAAATTGACATTTTGAGCTTTTTTCCCCGTGTCCCTATTTTTTCTTCTTTCCTTTGTACTCTAATATGCTTCCATATGACACTCAGACGGTGGGCTACAACTCACCTTTTCATGGCAACTTTGATATCGGACCATTTCTTTTTTATTTCAGCCACTGTGCAACTTTCTGAACTTGAACTTTTGAGTTTCTCCACCACTCTATTTCACTTGATCAACTTCTTTTTGTTGTTTACACCAGTGCTTAAACTAACAAACAGTACATTTTTCCTATCCTTCACTTGGTATTTGCTGAAATTCTTCTTTTTTCCCCATGCTTTTGCAATTGTCTTTTCACAGAAGGCTGAAATTAAGGGGCTATTTAAATTGATTTGCATATTCAAAGAGACATAGTTCTGGGAGGATGACCAGAATTTATGTAGCGGAAGAACATGGAAGTTGGCGTATGCACAGATTTATGCATCTGGATTTTTTTGCGTGTAAACACATTTCTGTTTTTGTCCGTACGCCATGTTTTAGTGTGAATTCTACGCACAGCGTTATACATGAGGCCCCAGGTGAGTCACATAAAGCAAATTGTTAATTGTGCAAATATTTGTAAGTTTTATGTTTGTTCTTAACATTTTCACAGAGCCAGACCAGGGTGGGCAAGTACTGTATATGCAATGTTTCTTCTTGATACATATCTTTTAGGTGGTTGGTAGTATTCACTGTGATATGTGTGCTTTTTTCTTTGCCATTTCTCATGTTGACTTAGAGAGTTATTCAGTATTGTTTCATGGAGCATTTGTTCCACACATATCTACTCTATATATATAAAAGCCTAAGCCTAAAAGTGCAACGATTTTCTGTGACGTTTTTATGTCATGTTTTTTGACACGCTTTAAATCGGGCTTATTTTAAAACCTACATATATATCTTTGGTATCATTCTTTTTAGAATTTATCGAACTTTAATGTGATGTTGTTAGATTTTCAGATTCTTATTCCGTTTTTAAATTATAAACTAAATTATGAACCTCAGTTTAATGATAATACTCCAATTGGTAAGAGAGTAAATATTTTATTCTCATTTCATGACTTTTACTCCGTTAAATAATAATTAATCTTTCTTTTACATATTTATAGAATTTTGTGATTTTGACTCCAATAAATAATAATTTTTCTTTTGTACATTTACAGATTTTACTAATATTCTGGCTGCAACTGGGGGTTGGGCACCAAGGGTGCCTGGGGGGTTGCTCTCCTACTGTGTTTTTGATGTTTTAGAAATGCTTTTATGTCTTTCAGTTTTGTTTTGTTTTGTTTTGTGAATTTATAGCATTCACAGCAATACCACATTTTCCTTTCCGAAACTAATGCATAATCTGCAAAAATTTCCCTGGCTTTCAATGGAGTTTTGTATTTAGTTTGATCTTCTTAGCAATTCTGAGTCAGTTCGCAACAAGTGCATTGATGTCTCTTGTGTTATTGATGTTCAGATGATTAAACCTCAGTTCAGCCCATACTGTACATGGTACTGTTACACTAAAATGTTCTAACAAATTCACAAGTTGAGGACAGTGAAGGTGATTAGGGGGTGCATCATTTTCTCTTTTCTGTTCATGTTCTGCTTGCATCTTGGCATTGCTGAAAATTTAAATCAGAAGTTTGGCGAATACTGAGCTCTTTTTATTGATATGAAATGCTCAGCACAATTCTCCAAATGAACCTCATCATTCAGATAACCAGTATCAAAAGTGTGAATGTCTATTTTCTGTTTTGATATTCATATTTGTAATGATGATATGTGATGTTGAATTGAACTTTTGTTTTCTGCTAAGGATGCATATGACATTCAATAGAGCTGGCATTGTATGTCATTAATTGGGACTGAGGTTTGATTTAAAGCAAATGAAAACAAAAATAGTTATTTTCCTTTTTTTGTAATTTTGAATTTGTAGGTCCTAACACTGATCAATTTGATCATATGAACTGCACATATATGGAGCACTGTGAAACTGCAGGATTGCTTTTTTTCACAGACAGTAAGACATTTTTGTAAGTATTCAATAACTGAGGTCTGATTGAAACCCTGCACCGTTGCATGAATCAGACCCCTGATAAAGTCCATCTCAACTTTTTGTGGACTGAGACAGCATTCTGTGCTTAAATAAAATAAACAATGGAAAATATCTGATGTACTTTGATCTGGTTAGCATTTCAGCCACTGGTATCATACTGTTTTCTACATGGGATACTGAAATGCATAATGCATAGTAAATGATGGTTTTTGGGCAGTCCTTGTGTTTTGATACAACTGATCCAGTTGCGTCCATATAATGATAACGTGAAATGCCTAAACATTGTATATACAGTAAGCATGCTTTGTTTTAAAAGTGCCAACTTGGTCATTGTCTTGAACCTTTTGCACAGATAAGCAATCCAACTAATCACTAATATGGAGATGTTTTTCCAGTTTTTATTCACTGGAAATCTTTTGTAAGACTACAACCGAGTGCTTCCTCATGTTTCCTGGCAAAATCTGCTCAGTATCTGCACTTGCTAACTGTTTTGAACAATAAGGCAATGGTTTTATTGCTTCAGGCGCATCTCTTAAGTTTCTGTCTTTTTTGCCATTGTGTCTCTTTTATGACTCTGTACATGCATGATTTATTTAACAAATAACATCCACTGTCACTAAAACTCTGTTTTCTTTCTTCCTGGGTTTCTTTGAAATGGTCAAAAGGAATTGTGTGCAGCCAGCAACTTTGAATTGTGCTTTAGCATGCCAATACACAGATGCCTTTTTATCTGAATTTTAATTCTGGATTTGAAACATAAAACACAAAATTACTTTCATGTTTAATCCTCTCACAAATCACATCTGTCCAACCCTTTTGTAGAATGTGAAGACCTGTCCTCTTCTTGGGCTTCACTTTGTGCCATTCCTTAATTAAAGTGTAAGAGTGAAATGGTTTGGAATACACGTCAGCATGTTACTGCCAGATCTAAACACTAGCGTGATGAATTGCTTGCGTACTGAAATAATTTTAGCTGCAGATGGAAGTCCCATTTTACTTATGGTACCAAGCAGATTTGCATTGCATTGCATCAGTCTATTAGCCAGCAAAAGCGCAGTAGAGAAGCTGTCTGTTGTTACGGTTCTGCCTTTGCCCAGTCTGGTAGCGGTCACGGGACATTGTATCTTTGATTGTCGGTACAACAAATAGTTCTAAGCAGGCATCAACCACAACCTGTGGTCTTCGCTGCTCTTGTGAAAAGAATGGACAAGGAGAGGCAAGTTCATTTTACCACGTGAACGTCACTGACAGAATAAAACTGAATAATAAAAAAAAGAGCTAACATTTACAAATAGCCAAAATTTACACCGGGTGTTACAGACACAAATTAAATGTATGTTTTTATTATAGTATAATAATAATAATAGCAGCTTACTACTCAAAATGCGGAGCGCCCAGACTCGAACCCAGAACCTTTTGGTTATAAGGCAGCAGTTCTTACCTCTGCATCAGGGGTTCTCAATGTCGGTCCTGGAGGCCCACTGTGGCTTCAGGTTTTTGTTCCAACCAGATTCCTAATCAGTGACAACATCTGATAACACTGAGCTCAATTAACTAGCAGACATTTTTTTTTCTCTTCACTTATTCTTCATTAAGAAAGCACCGCAGCATGTTTTACATTTATAAGACATTTAGGAATATTTCTGCTTTTGCTAGAGATCTAAATGCTTAAAATCCTTTTGTTGATTTCATTCTATTTTGCCCTTTCTCTGTGCAGTTTGCTCCCTTCATTGTATCCTAATAATGACAACCAGCGGAGCAGACAGCCAGGCAAACAACAAGGATGCAACTACTTCAGCGTTAGACCCACTAATTAGAAAATAATGAAATAATTAAACAATTAGAACACTCTGCAAAAAACAGAATGAAAATCAAGATGAAAATATTGTTAAAAAGAAAACAAAATACATTATTCCAATATAACTGCTTGGTACATTTTAATATACCAAACTTAGTTTTCTAATTTCTACATTTTTCCCAAAGCACAGAATTTGACAAATAACAGTTCACTTAATTAGCCCAGGAGTCCAATTAAAAATAGAAGCTGGTTGGAACAAAAACCTACAGCCACAGTGGGCCCCCAGGACCGACACAGAGAACCTCTGCTCTGCATCATCCAAGAATACGTATCAACTTTCTGTCAACTAACATTTGAGCTTGGGTTTTTAACTCATTGACAGCATAATGTAAGCTGAATGATTTTTTTTCTTTTGTTATATTCTTGAATAAAAGCACATGTGTTTATTTGATATTTGGACAAATGTCTTCACACATTATACATTTTATGTCATTATTAGTATAACTTGGAAAAACCTTCTGTTTTAGGTATGTGCTCAGTATTCCTTGCCTTGCATTTTGTGTCATCCTACACTAACCCAGATCTTTGTAGACATGGAACAAACGTGAAATGTGTGTATTCCAAATAATGATATATTATTTACCTTATACAACTCCAGGCACCTTACACCACAATAAAGAGACTTGAGCTGGGAGAACTTCAACTGCGTTGGCGGTGGGATGGGATTGCAGGCTGCTTGCTGCTTGTGCTGATCGACACATTTACAAAACAAAAGATGCTGATGGAGAAGTGCAAAGAAATTTAAGGTGACCCGGGATTATGAGTTTTTTCCTAGGCTTCAGGGATTCTAGTATTAAACATTACAGTAAATCTCATTCATTAGATATAGGAGTGTGACAATTTTGCCAGTTATTTTGGCTCAAGTTTACTCAAAGTGTCAGAATTAGTTGTCTGGAATTGAATATGGAGCAGCGACTAAGTAGCCAGCGGAATAAGAAGCTGCAAATAAGTAGTCAGCTGAATAAAGAGCTGTGAATAAGTAGCCAACTTCAGCCTCTTATTTGTTCCTCTGTCTTTCATGTCTCCATTAATCAAACCTGGAGTACAATTGTGCAGTGTACAGTGTTGCATGGTAAATAGTGGTTTGGTCTGGTGGCAAGAAAGTACTGTGTCGCCCTCTTCACCCACTAAGCACCCCGCTGTTTAGTATTAATTTAAATATGAAAGTAAAATTGGTAATGGTCAGTAAATGTCTCGTCACCATGCTACTTTGTGGAATTGCTTCGAGATCAACTTATGTAATGGTCTAGGTGGTTAAATTGTTTGTATTTTTCTCTGTTAATTCTTTTAGTTCACATCAATTACAAATTATAACGATTTTATGGTCAAAGCCTTTTTATTTGTTTACTTGGGTCTTGCAGTAATTAGCCTTATTATTAGTGCTGTTGTTACTTCACATAGTCTGTTTAAAAGTATTTCATATTATACTTTGAGCCTTAACTAGAGGTTTATGTGCAAAAACAAATCTTCACAACAATTAAATTTGACATTTTCTGTGAATAACAATAAAAATATTGCACAAATATATAGCTGTAATTATTGCCTTATGGCCACTCTACCAAACAAATATGCAAATTGAGCATTTACACTTTATAAATGTAATAGGTCATTTATACTTTTACTTGTCATACATATTTTTAATACATTTATGAAAAATGTAAATACTTATATAGGTACTTTAAAAGGGGTGGCGCAGTGGTGTAGGAGCCTTGAACTAAGGAGATAAGGGTTTGTGCTCTGGGTCCTATCTGTGTTGATGTTCTCGCCATGTCTGCGTGGGTTTCCTCCTAGTGCACTGGTTTCTCACGAAATGCAAAGACATGCCAGTTAGGTGGACTGCTGATGCTAAATTGGCCCTAATGTGTGTGTGGTGTGTGAGCTTGTTCTCTCTGCAGTGGGCTGATGTCCTGTCCAGAGATTGCTCCTGTCTTGCATCATATGTTTGTGGGGATATGTTCCAGCCCCCCATAACCCTGCTCAGGATTAAGTGGGTGTAAGCCACTAGGGGGTGTACTGCTGCCTTAACCCCCAACACAGACAGGCAGGACACAGGTTCAACTCAACACCCGTGTTTATTTACAGTTTGTGCACCAATCACCAACACCGCAATACACAGTCCATTCCCTTCCTTGCCGCCAGTCCTTCCACCTCCACTCTTCCTCAGGATTTGTCCACTCCTTCCTCCTGACTCTGGCTCCTGAATGGTGGGACTGGCCCCTTTTATAGGCACCTGGAAGGACTCCAGGTGCCTAACGAGCTTCTTTCAGCCACACTTCTGGGTTGAATTCCTAGTATGAACACTCATAAAATTTTAATGGCTGTAGACTTTAATTGTGCTTTAAATCCAGACCAGGACAGGTCTTTAACTATAGTGGCGATAACATCTAATACTGCAGAAATAATCACACAGTTTGTATTGAAACATAACATAAGACCCTTGGAGATTTTTAAGTCCAAACTCAAGAGCATATTCTTTCTTCTTGTCGGTACATCATAGTTATTCAAGAATTGATTTCTTCTTTATAGAAAATAACTTATTGCCTACTATCAAATCTTGTAAGTACAATGCTATTGTTATTCTTAAGATTATTCTCCAACGTTCTAGCTAGAAAGGCTGAGAAAGTGCTTCCTTCTGTAATATCACAAGACCAAATTGAACTTATTAAAAGCACTTAGCTTCTATTCTTCAATGTTTGTTTAATGTAGTGTATTTCCCCGAAAATAAGACCTACTCCAAAAATAAGCCCTAGTGTGATTTTCAGGCTGCTCTGTAATATAAGCCATACCCCAAAAATAAGCCCTAGTCAACATCATCAGCTGAAAAGTAAGGTGCCTAAAGCCGGGTTTATACTTCACACGATGTGACATGTGTGCCCAAAACATCCATTAAATGCTGAGGACACCTTGCCACAATATCTCTGAAAAGGATGTTTAATGATTACATCCATCAATCCGGGGATGCGCCCAGTCCAGCAGCATCTGTCTGCAATGAACTGTTCTGCAAAAACTCTCCATCTAGTATATTATAAAAAATATGAAAAGTTAAATAATTAAAAGAGAAGAAGTATCTTTTGGGTCTTGATCATGTGACTTTGCTCAAATGCTTAAATGAACAATATTGTATATTTTTGTCGCAATGTAAAATGGGTTATATTTGAAGCTATTCCTCTTAAAGCAAAGGCAAGGTATAGTAAAAAATGTTTATCACAGTTTAATGATATTGCCAAACCCTGCAAATTAAGTACTGAACAACAACATTTCAGGTTTGTCAGTCTGAGAGCATTACACAGTATAAGAAAGCCTTCAAAACAGGCTGTACTGAATATTACTCTAAATTAGAAGATGGAAATTGAAAAAAAAGTCCATCCATCCATCCATTAACCAACCCGCTATATCCTAGCTACAGGGTCACGTGGGGTCTGCTGGAGCCAGTCCCAGCCAACACAGGGCACAAGGCAGGAAAAAGGAAGCAGGGCGCCAGCCCACCGCAGTGAAAAAATGTCTCGAGTTTTATTTATTTATTGAACTGACTATTTTGTAAGCTGGTAGGAAGTGCATCTGGCCAGGATATTACACGTACACTCATGCACACACCCATATTTGCTTATTCACGCTGGGCAAATTTAAACTTACAAATTAAAATACACACATTTGGGATTTGAGGGGACAATTGACATACCCATTGAAAATCCCATGTTGCAAACTCCACCCAGAAGTGTCGCCATTGCCAATGATTAATTATTAAGCTGATAAATTAAAATACTTCCACTAGAGTCTTAATGAAAAATTTATGTCTAGTTTTTACTTTGATCACAGCACGAAAGCAGCTTTTACTCTTTGCAATAAAGATGTTTCGATATGTAATTTACTTCCTATTTATTAAGACAATTCAATAAAAATGGCAAAGCAGTAATTATTATTTTAATTTTAAGAGTAGCCATTGCATACAGGAATTAACAATATGTTGGATTCTCGGACAATGTTCTTGTGTTCTACTTGTCAGTTTATTTTCACTAATGTGTGGGTTGATGTTTGATAGCAATACTCCAT
The DNA here is from genome assembly GCF_900747795.2 of Erpetoichthys calabaricus. Classification (NCBI taxonomy): domain Eukaryota; kingdom Metazoa; phylum Chordata; class Cladistia; order Polypteriformes; family Polypteridae; genus Erpetoichthys; species Erpetoichthys calabaricus. The sequence goes on from NC_041401.2 coordinate 108,310,177, forward strand.
TCATTCTTTAGTTTGATACAGTATCCCTGGGTTAGGGTGACAGTCAATATAAATATACATTATCTCTAGGGCATGTGTTATCATTGAAAGATATAATTTGGAAACATGTTAGTCTTGTTTATTTATATGTTGATGACAAATTCCTGTTTTTGTCAGTGAAACTGAAAATAATTTACTCAGTATTTCACTGCAGTTAAAACAGTAAATAAGTGAAAATTGTTTTAAAATTTGCTTAGATTTCATTATTATTTATTTAGTTATTATTGTTACTTTTGCATTTATTTTTATTTTGTCTTTAGTTGATGTCATTATAGTGTACTTTTGAGGAGTGTTTTCTTATGGGTTTTGCCATTTTTTGTATTATTTTCAGGGGTGCCACCATATTGTTGTTGACAACTGTGTCTGTTGCTGTCATGTGATTGGACAGTGACTCACATAACATCATCATACCAGTGGTGACCATGGATTGGAGTCTACATTTTGCATGAAAACACATGACTTTGTGTTAGGTTTTTATTAAAGCATCCTTATAAAAAACAAAGCACATTAGGGAAGGTGCTAGGAATTCACTAGTTACTTTTTTATGACTTAAACTTTGTTTTTTGTTTTAGGAATCTGTGATGATGCGGGTTCAGCTCCATGCTCCCATCTTCTGTTCGGTAGCCCTTGAACCCAACACCGTTGATAGTTATAACCGAGATGAGCTAGACAGTGAGGCAATAACATTAGAGCAAGAGGTTGGTGCAAATGTGCAATGTGCTTTTATTTAAAATCCAACAACAAAACGAATGAGTTTTCAAATAAAGTGCAGTATGCAAAATCTTAATTAAAACAAATAAATAATCCATAAAAGAAAGGTGAAAGGTGGAGGTTTAAAATAGAACAAATGCAAAAACAAACAATCCTTTAAAACCAAGGTTAAAACACAATACAGGAAGCAGTCTTCTAAAAAACCCAATGTCAAGCCCGGTACTTCATCTAAACTACCGTCTCACCTGCTTCACCTGTTAGGGCCCTGCAGCAGGCGAGACGCGCTCTCTGCAGCTGACCTTCTTTCGCCTACTTCTGCTGTCAGGGTTGCCTCACCTATCCTTGGCTCCGGTCGGCTCCTCCAGACAGTGACTTGGGATTCCCCAACGACCAAGACTCCCATGCTGTGGACACCATGTCCCAAGTCCCGACTCCCGCTGCCTCCCGCGGCCTTAAACGGAGAGTCACCCGCCTTTGGTCACTCCCATCCTTCATAAAAACAAACTCTGCGGGAGTGACCACAACTACTACGCCCTGGGTGTCGGCCTAACACCCAGGCTGCCTGCGAGCCTTCACTCGCTCATTCTCCTGCACCAGCTCGCTCGCTCACTCACTTCCTGCTTTCTCCTACAACCTCCGTTTACTTTTCTTTTTTTTTCTTGTTCATCGTCCCCCTCCTTAACCATCCTGGGCTTCTCTATATAATGGACGTGGAAGCTGTGGCAATCAACAGTTCCTGGGTACAATTACGCTGCGGACCATCCCTCACCTGTGCACTTAGGTGAGAAACGCCCACAGCACGAATCCACCTGGAAACCGCTTCAGCCACACTACTACACCCCTCGCAACGCCACGAGCACAGTGATTATTTATTTAAAACAACTGGCCTTTGCTAAGAGAGCTGTGGACCCACAACACCACAGAATCTAATTTCCATTTATAATTTACACAACTTTAGCAAGGCCCCTGACTATTGTTTTGCAACCTCCATTTGATAGACTTTCATTTTCTGGTCTTAAATGTCAACTTGTCTTACTCTTGCCAAACAAAAAACACTGTTAGTGTCTACAAATTCGAAAAATAATGAGACAATATTGACAACACTTCATTTTTAGGGTTTGATCCTTAGTTTGATTTAAATCATTTGTGAAATAGATGTTATGTTTGACATTGACCAAACCTTTAGTCACTTTCGGTATTATTCAAGTTCTATTGGCTGTACCAAAATGAAAGTACTTACTTAGTATGCAGTATATCGAAAAGCCAGCTCATACTATCAGCATGTTCACATACTTAAGTCGATACTCTTATGTTAATTCAGAATTCATATAAAACACACTATTGTTCAGACAGTAATCTTAATTTTACCTGAAAGATGAGAAGCTTGAAAAGCTACATGATTTTACTAACTTTATTATAAAACAATCAAGTCCTTGGTGCGATACCTATGAATGTTGTTTCAACTAACACCTAGAAAAAAAAATGTCATCCAGCCAGTTCAAAATGTGACAGCTAAGCTATAAATGAAACAGTTTACCTTTGAACATGACACAGAGCTATGTGTAATGGTAATTTAGGGAAATCAAATAATATATTTAAATCAGTTTCCTCACTAGCTTGACTTTTTGGTAAGTTTAGATCTAATTTTAAAATGATCCTGCTGCCATATAATGTTATGAATGCACCCACTTACTCAATAATATCTATACTCCAGCTTACAGATGGCTTCTTGTAATTCTAAGCAAAAAAGAATCTACTGGAGGAATTTAGTATGTGCTTTTTCTGACCATCCGTTCATAAGCCAATTCCATTGTATTCTTGCTGCCTTGCAGTGTAGCTTGTCAATGTTTCTACTATGACCAAATTACCTTTCTGTATGGGAGTGTACCATCAGAGCCCATTGGACTATTTTAAGATTTGTATCAAAAAAAGTACAATACTTTGCACTATTATACATTAAAAAACCACTAGCAAGGGACTAGACAGTCAGCTACCTTTTATAATTTACTATAACTTTAGTTTAGGTCCTACAAAAATGCATCTATTACTCATTCACTCTTATGTAACAATACCTTAACCAAGGCTTTTTTGATCATCATTAGGTAGTTTATTCATCTTTGTGCCATGTGGCATATTGACATGATAGTAAAATTTCTTGTTAAAATGAAGGATTCACATCTTTGTGGTTCAGCACACCACACACACTATTTGCTTGTCACGGTGAAGTTATTTATAGCTTTACCTTTATTTTAAATAACTATTGAGAAATCAGGCATTCTTATCCTGAGTGAAGAGGAGGAGGTGTATCGAACCTCCAGAGAAGATGCAGCTTCACAGAAGCTCAGGCTTCACGTGTCCGCAGCATGCATGCCTGATTCATGCATTGCTGTGGTATTCTTATGAACATCCTGGCGATTGTTAGGTGTCTGTCACATCCTGCCGCTGTTGAAAAAGACAGAAGAGGTAGTATAAGAGGTGCATTGCCCAGTTAAAAAGTACTGTAAGAGTTTAGCAAATCCTCATCACATTAGAATTGGCAGTCGCACCTATGTATGCAAGTTCCTTATGCAAACTGTATTAGAAACAGCCTGATCTTGGAGTCTGGCCAGGTCCAGCCTCATTCTCCTAGTATGTGGTAGCCTACTGGACCTAAGCTGGATCTTCAGAGTATCAACAACAAGTCTGTGGTCAGAATTCACAAACTTGGCAATTCTGTAGACCCTGCAGTTCCATAGGATCCTCCAGTGTTGGCCCACTGGGATGTAATCAATCTCCTTCACCACACCACCAGTATTGGAGTATCAAGTACAATGAAGCAGTTTAGGGTGCTGGTATCAGGATCCAGCGATCCATAGCCCCTGAACTTTTGCAGAGTCAAGGAACACAGAGCCACTTTTACCAGAGTCGCCAGATCCATGAGGACCGACACAATCCTTGTAGCCAGCCCTGTTAGTGCCAGTGGTCACACTGAAGTCACCCATGACTTAATCTGAGTCTAATAATATGCTCGTTGAAAGGAGTGACATCGGAAACCACTGGAAGGAGCTGATCTGCCACAGGAACAGCAACTCCCTGTGACCCTTCACGCTAGTGCTTAGATCTGGATGGTGTACGTGCCCAAAAAAGAAATCTAACTGCATTCTCGTACCATTGCTCATGTACTGAAGTGTCACAAGTTATTTTTTGTCGGATTACACGTGTAATTTGTTATCAATCATAGGAAGCTCTGCATTCTACTTGTGTCTTTATGCTGTAGGAAGATAAGTAAATAAATCAAGGCAAATACAATTCAATCTGGCTTTTATATACGTAACATATACATGTTTCTTATGTAAAGACCATCACAAAACATATTCACAAACAGGACTTTGCACGATACGTTGGCCAGCTCTGTAAGCCATGCTGTTTCATTGAAGGACAGGCATGAGTCAGACTGACTGGCAGGATGACACTGGACTTCGTCCTGCATTCAAATGATGGCATCTTTTCGCCTTTACGCCTGATGTAGCTGCATTGTTCTTATATGTGAGTGGACGTTTCTTATGGCAGGGCTTCTGCTATCTTTCTCTGATGTAGAACCCTGGTCCTCATCTGAGTTCACCTCTGCTATAGCACGTCTTTATTTGAAAACAGCAGTGTCAGATTGGGGTGAACGTGGATGCGACTGAGAGAATAAAACTTAATAAAATAAACACACTAACCTTTACAAGTACCACACATTTACACCGGCTGTTACCGACCTGAATCAAATGTATATTTTTATTGTATAATAGTAACAATAAGAGCAGCTCACTACTCGAAACATTAATTTTGGGACGCGGGAAGGCTTGAACCTGTGACCTTTTGAATAGGAGTCAGCAGTTCTTACCGCTTTACTACCAAAGAAGATGTAAGAACAAACCACACTAACCCGATTTCTTTTTCTTTGGTTATAGTCTTGAACAAAAGGGCACTTGTTTTGTTATATTTGTATCTTTTGTGAAAATGCTTATTTGATATTTTGACTTTAATCTTCACACATTATACAATTCATGTCAAAATGTTGTTGTTAGTCCTAAAAGATGAAAAAAGTTTGCCTTTTAGGTATGTGTTCAACATTTCTTGCATTTCCTGTCATCCTATACTTACATAGATCTTTGTAGACACAGAACACATGTGAAATGCATGTGTTCCAAATAATGATATAATTTTTAGCCTATACAGCTCTAGGTACTACCTCACTCCCTGATAAACAAGTCTTGAACTGGGAGAGTTTTTTTCCATTTCTGCGGTGGTGGGAGGATGGGATAGAAAGCTGCTTGGGCTTATCGACACATTTACAAAACAAAGACGCTGACGAAGAGGTGCGAACAGATTTAAAGTGGGCCGGGTTTACGAGTTTTTTCGTAGGCTTTGGTAATTCTAGTGTTAAGTATATATATATATATATATATATATATATATATATATATATATATATAGAGAGAGAGAGAGAGAGAGAGATTATGCCAGAGCAGTTGGGATTGCCAGTCTCTTTTTAGCATTATAGATGACTTGTATGTTAATAGAATGTAACTGCCCTTCTTGCTAGGAGCCCTTATTGCCATTTTATTTTGGTAACGTTATGTTTTATAAATATATATATTCGCCCCCTGCTCGCTTCGCTCACCAACCCCCCTGCCTGCTCTATGTGCCAGCAACTTTGCGTCTCTAACACACGGGTATGTGGATTTCACTTTCACCAAACAACAAAACTTCTCGTGGGTAGGCCTCCCCATTGGGAAGAAACACTACTTTTCCCTGATGGCAACATGAATTAGGCAATCTACAAGTCTCCGACTTAAAGTTTAAAGCCAAACAATTTCTACATACTTCTGTCATATCACCTATGTCCATATAGTCGATCTGTTTTCGCTTTTACCTTTTCATCAATATCGCATAGAATTTTGATTCTGTGTTTGGAATTACATTGTGACAACACAACATATTGTCACACTCGGGTCACAGAATTGCACAGAAAACAGAGGAGGCTGAAGAGACTGGAATTTTATTCAAACACTGCAAACAAACATTTGTCTCTTTAAAAGGTTTTAAATGTGCTCCTTGACAGGATAGAATTGACACTTCCGTTTGTCAATTAAAAGTAAGCACAGGTATCTTCTTCGGAGGAGGAGTATATGCCAGGAGCAGGAAAAGTCTGAGAGAGAGGAGAAGCAAAACAAACAATTCCAAACTGACAGAAGTCCGTACAAGCTTTTTAAGTAAGCGGAGTACCGCGCGAGAGGCATATTATGCGACAGAGCTGCCAGAAAGGTAAGGAGGAATGTGAAGGTAGTCTGTCAACGTTTTTTTAGGGATTTTCTTAGCAGCGTCTGTATTCTCTGGAGGTGCGATCAGCTCCGCAGCTCACAGTATAACTTCCCTTGAGTGAATATCGTTTCTTTCTCTCTACACAAACTGTGTCTGACAATAGCATTCACACAAATGAGAAATGATTGAACCGTGTGTATGGTTGTAATTGTTTTATATGTGGGCAGGACTTTTCCAAATCTCTTTGCATAAAGTCTTGTCTCGCAGGGCTTGAAATTTTCTCTCGCAGGATTTCACTTTCACCAAACAACAAATCTTTTAATTCTCGCGGATACACCTTTTCATTGGAAAGCAACATTACTTTTCCCCGATGGCAACACGAATTAGACGATCTACAAGTCTCCGACTTAAAGTTTACATCCAAACAATATATTTGGTCTCTTTTTGCTGTTCCGTTATTTCACCAAGTAATAATTTCCATTTATTTGCGCTAATGCAATCTTTACTATAATTTTTTTGAGATTTTCGATTTTTCGTACTTTCATTATCGTTAACCTGCTCTGCATGTGTATCGCACCAACGTTTTTGAATTCTTTACAATGTCGTACTTTGTCATCTACTCTTTGTCTTTAAAAACTTTTAAAAACTGCTGGTACTTGAACAAAATAAAATTCATTTAATACTTTATTTTATTACATTAAAATAATAATACTTTACAATATTTATTAAGGGGAGTCAACAGAATTGTACAGTTAACAAATGGCGAAGCAAAAATAGATTTTCTGGCAAACTTAAAAACAAACAAAACCAAATTAAGAACATGACAATCCAAAGCAGAATAAATGCACAAAGCAAACGTTAGGAGTCAATTGTAATGCCAAAGACACAGTTGAATCAGCTTCTGTATGTATGCTGCTGAGGGATGAATCATCAAGTGGCCCTATCCCCTTAGGTTCTACATAATGGGGACAGGGCAGAAAACAAAGGAAACTAAAGCATATAATATAACCTAAATAAACTATACACTCTGATGTTCACATCCTCTTAAGCAGTTTGCCCTCTTCTCTCAAGAAAGTAATATGCACCTTTGTATGAGATTTCCAGTTTCTTAGCAATTTTTCATGTAGAATAGCCTTCATTCTGAAAAAAAAAAAAACACAACAAAAAAAAGAATAGACTAACATATTTCTTTAGAAAGCAGATTCATTTTGGTTAATTCTGAATCTAGAACTGAACTTTAACAGTGCCAGTGCTTTGTAGGACAAGTGAATAGAATTACAGGTTTTGTAATTACAAAAGTTTCTGTAATAACCATTTAGCATTTAAACATGACTAAGGATAAGCTAAGGGAGTTTACCATTAGGACACTAAGAATAGCTGCTATAAATGGCACTTTGCAACCATATGTGAATAATATATTAAAAATAAGCAATTTCATGCAGTAATAGCAATTATAAACACTAGTAATGCCATGGCTATATTTTTAAAAAAAGATTAAAAGCTATCATAATAATAACAAGTACAGTGGAACCTCGGGTCATGACTGTAATTCATTCCAAAACTCTGGTCGCAACCCGATTTGGTCGTGACCCGAAGTAATTTCCCCAATAGGATTGTATGTAAATACAATTAATCCGTTCCGGACCGTATGAGCTGTATGTAAATATATATACGCTCGCTCGCACTCTCTCTGTCTCACTCACTCTCTCTTGCTCATGCTCTCTCTGTCTCGCTCACTCTCTCTCACTCGCATTCTCTCTCTCGTTCGTGCTCTCTCTCTCTCGCTCGCTGCACAGGGATTCCACAGGGAGAGACTGAACACATGCGGAAATCATCGGCGCGTACAAACCGGAAGGGAAACTGGCTTGTTCGTCACCCGAGTGTGTGGTCGTGAACAGATGCAAAAGTTTGGCGATCTTTTTGGTCGTAACCCGATTTCTACGTGGTCTGAGACTTTCGTGACCCGAGGTTCCACTATATCAGTTTCTATCAAAACATTAAAATTTTTGGGAGGCCTCAAACTTTTGAATGATAGTGTAGAATTTTCTGGTGTTTACCAGAAAATGAAATGAGGACAAACTTTAGGTCAAAATGGCCGATATAAGGTCAAAGTCTTATTAATATTTTGTATGCTCTAATTAGCACCTTCAAAGTACAGATCCTAAATGTTGGATTCCAGGAGCAGCACTGCACCATCTTAAATGTGTTTCTAGAAATGATGTCACACCATGCTCCTTCTGGGCACCATATGGTAGCAAGAGAATGTCTCACGTAACAAGGCCAGTACTGAAACACCATGAAATGGTGGCAACTGTGATAAACAAAATGATGGCAAAATGGCAGTAACTATAACAATAAGAAATAATAACATGAAAACAATCAAAATTAGCACAAAAATGTACAGAAATAAAAGCTACAGTATACAAAACTCCAAAATTATAACAACTCCCTGATGAGCAATACAGTGGCACAACTATAGTGCTCCATAAAAAGGTCAAAATTCCAAAAAAGATGTATTGGATTAATAAGAAAGTATCAAACTTCTTTACCCTTCGAACATCAGAGACCTATATGGGAAAAATGGGTCCAATGCGATTCCTCATGTGATTTATAAATTCCTTATCTGTAAAATTTTGGTATCACCCATTTTAAAAAAAGTACACTTTGGTTTAAAAGAAAACAGTTTTATCAATCAATATAAATGTAATTTGAGCATTTTTCCCAGTTAATGAAGTCGTGTGTTAAGAACTGAATAATTTTGTCTAGGTGTTCAGTTACAGATTGTGTTTTCTTTTTAGTTCATAACATTTGTTTCATATATCCCAAAATCTACTGCTTTTGGACCAGAACTCTTTTTATTGTATTATTAATATAGTTTTGTTTTTAACACATTCTTTCTCTGTATATTTATTGAGGTGCTCATCTTATGTCTCTTTTGCACCAGGCTCCATTCTCTGCCACAGTGATCTTTTGAGCAAAGCAACTAAGCCCCAGGGTAAATGTTTGAAGGGCCAAAGATTTATTAGCATGTGTTTTCCTTCCTAAAATGAAATCTCAGACATAATCAGTGGGAATATCCATGAATCTATTCAGGCATTCATGTCCCCTCTAAGCTCTCATTGTGCATCTGTTTCCACCTTCTGTTGTGTGCGGATTTATCTTTATAATTATTCATGACCGAATCAGAAAAGATAGATTTTTTCATCTTGATTTTAATTCACTGCTGGTAAATCTTCACTTGTGTTTTATTTTTTATGGAAAGAGGAGTGTTCATCAAAATGATCTGAGTACAGATATTTAGTCTTCTTAAGTCTGGCATGGTATTAAACATTGTTAAGAATTAAAATTCTAGAGATATTTACTGTAACATACCCAGGGGTGTACCTAACATATAAGAGATGTAAGCAGTCACTTACAGCCCTGAACAAGAAGGGGGCCCTCTAAAAGACCTAATTGCCAATGAACATTACATGTCATCTGGTTATTATTATTATTATCATTATTATTTATGCTTTCTGGATTTATAAATAAAAAAATAAACTAACATAAGTGGATCTTTTAGTGCTTGTTTTGATGTGAACCCATCCCCTTCTTGTTGGAAAAGTGGACTGTTCCATCATCCCTATAGATGGCAGCTGGTTTAAACAGTCGCAAGGAATTTGCAAAAACTCGAGAATCAACCACATAAACCAGGCATTGAAACCTAAAGGTTAATAGGTCAGGTCAGACAAGTGGAAGATAAAAGAAATGAAGAAATTCAAGGAGAAAAATACTTCTTTCTTTTATGCTCCTGTTGAGTCTACTCCACAGTGTGGTAATACAAATGCTGCATGTGCAGTCCTAGCAGCCACCACTCCTGCAGTCTCAGACACCGAGAAACGTAAAAATGCTCACACTGAAATTACTGGTACCCGTCTCCATAACAATAGGCAAATAAACAGATGAAAATGTAGGTGAGCCTCTTCACTTCCAACACAACACTGCTATTACGAATGACAACCCCACTCTCTGGCCAAAATAGCTATCAGATAAAGATCGTAAGGAGGGGGCTGGTTCAGGTGAAAAATAAAGTTTATCCTCTGAATAAAGATGGCCAACAACTTAATAATATTAATTATTATAAACAAATGAAAAGTGGGGAAAAGATAAGTAGATCTTTAATGGTGTACAGTGAGAAAAATGACAGTGGTGTTGTGCTTTTGGTGTTGTGCTCAAATAACAAAGTCCATCCCTATGATGTAGTTTTGATTCTAGAGTAATAACCTGTGTCCACAAGTTTGCATGTGGTTTGTTTCTTTTATATTTTCACAAGTTTCTCTGCAAACATGCTCTACCAATGTATACGGTAGTTGAGTCTTTATTAGAAATATCTTGGAAGTAACTCCACCATATAATAAAACATCTTAGAAACCAACCAGTCTAACTGCAGATTATCTGTGCAGGAACACTGAAAAGGATGAAAATAAAGATTTCCCAAATTCTAAGACACTCCAAGGTATTTTATCCACATTAATAATATTGTACAAATATCATTGAAATGAACCACTCAAGTCTGGTCTATTTGCTCATCTCTTTTTCAGACATTTTGTCAACATTGAAGTGAAAAGAAGTAACCCGCAGACTGTCTGGACTACATAAGCATAAAATACAAACATAAACAATGATATCCTGGATTTAAAATTGAGCCTAGTAAATTCTCCACTGGGAGAGGAGGATATGAAAAATGAGTTAGGAATCTGCCTCTTTCATAGCAAAAACTCCCACAATCTCAAAACCATAAGTATGACTCATGCTCAATAACTCTTATATAAAATACACAACAAGTGCAAAAGTTGTGATATTTTAGAATTCACTTTGAAGAGAACTGGACACAAAGAGAGAAATGGACACAAAGAAGTGCTGAAAAACATTAATGCTTCCTTATTAGGAGCTTTGGCATGTGCCACTATTGCATATTCTCATTATGAACTACCAGAACAGTCCAGGGTATGTATGTGAGAACTCGGATTAAAAGCAGTGTTGGGGTAACAGACAAGACACCAGTAAGAGTAGGGCTGCACCAGGGATCTTCTTTTAGTCCTTACCACTTTGATGTGGTTGAGTCATGGGATAAACGGGATAAAAGACCAAACCTCTGGTACATGCTTTTTGCTGATGACTTTGTGTGGTGTAACACCGAAAGAGAGGAAATGGATAGGAAAATGGAGGAATGGAGAACAGCTTTGGAAGATAGATAGATAGATAGATATTGTGATAATGATTTTTGACAGTCTTGGCAAATATAATATACTAATATTATTTCAGTATGTTGTGTGGTATGATACTAATTCTTTTAAAGGAACTAAAACACTGTGTAGAAATGCCCAAACATGAATATGGCAGGCATTTTGGCCTAATGGCAAAGAAGAAAGACTTCAAAGCAACACACAGTATATTCAGATACCTCATCTGTCACATTATGTATCCTCATTATTCTTGATTACATATGCACCTTTTAAAACACCATGTAAGATTGTGCAATTGCAGATTGATTTTATCATTCTGTGATTGTTATTTTCTAGCAGAAGTAGTTAAAATGATTGGGCTTACAGTATAACTACGTTAAAATAGATAGATAGATAGATAGATCTTTATTTGTCTCAAGGGGGGAATTTATCTTTTTACAGAAGCTCAATAAATACATACATGTTATAACAAACAACTCTCAATTACACATCAGGATTATCAAAAAGAATTGTGCAATTGCTGTGATTGTTATTTTCTGCCAGAAGAAGTTATAATGATTAGGTTTACAGTATAACTAAGTTAACATAGATAGATAGATAGATAGATAGATAGATAGATAGATAGATAGATAGATAGATCTTTATTTGTCCACAGAAGGAAATTACAGGCGCTAAGATAAGTAAGTAAGTAAATACATACAGAAACACACTTTAGTCTGAACACACAGCAGAGTATAAAGCATGAAAATTAAAATGAAAAGTTCAGACTTGTCAGTCACAGTCACAGTCACAGTGAGGCATTATGCAGAAGTATTGCTATTGGTATAAAGGAGCACCAGTAGCATTTCTTGGCACACTTCTGCTCAATAATTCTTTGCTTGAAACTACTCAGTGTTAGCGTGTCAGAGAGAGGATTGAAGATAAATAGATACAAGATCTAATATATAAGGGTTATTGATGATCAGGATTCAGACGTCTGCCTGCAGGAAGAACTATTGGAAAGAATGGATAAATTGAAATATCTAGGATCAGTGGTAGCCCAACATGGAAAATTAGATGTGGTAATAACCTATAGAGTGCAGTGTGGGTAGAGCAGTTGGAAGAAGGTATCAGGAGCATGGCCTTAAGGACTGCGTGATATGCATTATTACAGCGATTAAGAAAAGAAACAGTTATTTGTACCGTATATTTATTGTATTTCTTTTGCCAGCTCAGCCCTAAAACTCTGGGAATTAAATCTATCTAAGTCATGGCAAGAGTATCCCACAGTCTATTGAACCTGTGATACAGTAGTCATTTGGAGTGTGTACCTAAAAGACATAGTAGTTACATTTCTGAGTTCTTATTAGACTAGTGTTTAAAAACCAAACCTTTATCACAATCCCATGAGCAAACCTCCAGAGTGCCTAACATACAAAATGGGGTCGAAGTGCTTTATCAACCTTCTCTGTACAGCTCGATCCTGTACCACCTTACCAGTCAAGCCCTTTCCCTTCAGATCTTTTTTTACTTTAAAATGACAAATATATCCACTTACAATTAACTCTATATCTTTAAAATAAGGTGTGCAAAAAAGTGTAGGTGTGTGAATATTTTTTGAATCCACTGTAAAAGGTGGCCCTTGAATTAAGCAAATATCCAAACCTTTGAGAAATCCTAGGGTAGACCCACAAGAGTTGGTAATAGAATTTTTGTTTTCCTATCATCCTTTGCCATATCTCAATGTTAATGGACTTTACAATATATTACCATGATTCAAGCCAGTCTGTTTGATTACATGTTTAGTGTAATGTTGTATTGATGTAAACTACTGAAAATTTCTATTATTTGTAATGTACAAGGAATATAGTATACAGTAGTTGTAAATATGTGAAAAACTTTGAAATTGCCTGTTTGGTGAGTCCCAGAAGGGTGGCTGGTTTGTTGCTTTACTGTGTCAGTATTGAACTTTCTCCCTTTTGTCCATCTCTCCCTTGGGCATTATATTTAATAAAGGTGATTTAATGATTTAATATTCTTTTTTTGCCTCTTTATTATTTGTGCGGGTGCTTTCCAGTACAGTGCTGTGGAGAATCATGTCCTAGGTTCAGTCACTAGCTTTGAAAGGGAATGTAACTTCATCACAAAGCAGAAAAGGCTCATTTTGAACAGACGGGCTGTTGTATGTTTGGGGTATGAATTGTGGTTTGATAACAGATTTCATTATCTAAAACTTAAAATTTGAATAGTTTTGACAAAAAACAGGTCATTCAATCTAACATCCCTCATCAATCCTATGTACATTGTTTCTCAAAAATTGTAATTATTTCAAAAATAATTGACTATAATATAGTTTTTGTTATTATTAATATTATTTTTTAATTTTTTTGGATTTCTATAGCTATTATTATCTTTTGAATTTGTTAAGATTGTTAAGATTATTATCTTTTGAATTTGTTAAGACTCAGTGTATTCTGAGTTTAAATAAAGGTTTGAAATGAAAAAAGCTTGTTAACCCCCATTCTCCAAAATAACATCAGGTTCAATTTTGAAGGTCCACAGAATACTGTTTAACACAGCCATTTATTCCAAGTGTTTATCGCAGTGTTTCCCAAACTTTGTGATGTCATGACCCAGTTTGTGACATGCCAGTGTGTTTGCAACCCACTGGGGCGGGTCCCGCTCCATGATTTTGTTACAGTTATCAAAACAGGGTCAAATGAGAATAAGAGTGTTAGATCAATCAAGAGAAATTGTCAATGCTTTGCATCCTGGGTGAATCAAGCATTATCATCAGAGGGTTTGGAGAGGTCATCAAGGATCAGCTGTGATTCACCTGTGTTGCTGCTGCTGGAAAATGAGCACAATCATCATACCAACAGATGGGGTTTCACCCAAAGTCGGCTACAATCCACCTGTGATGCTGCCATCCACAGGTTGGGAAATGCTGGTCTATGGTTTCCTGTGTGAAGAAAAACTTTCTAACATGCACTGTATGTGAAATTTACCCTTAATAAGTTTCCATTTGTGTTCCTGTGTTCTTATTGCCTAATTAATTAAAAAAATATATATGCACATTGGATATAGAGTACTAATTCTACTCGGTCACAAGAGCGTAAGAGCATTAAATCAATCAAGTGTGATCGTCAATACTTTTCCTCCTTGGTGAATGGCACACGATCATCAGAGTAGAGGTTGGGGAGATCATCCAGGATCGGCTACAATTCACCTGAGATGCTGCTGCTGTGAGTTGAGCATGATCATCTGACCGATGGATGGGGTTTCACCCAAGGTCCACTGCAATCTACCTCTGATGCTGTTCCACACAGGTTGGGTGGGAAATGCTGGTCTTTAGTTCCCTGTGTGATGAAAAATGTCCTAACATTTGTGTGAAACTTACCCTTAACAAGTTCCCATCTGTGTCCCTGTGTTCTTTTTGATGAATTAATTTAAAAATCTTGGATTCTCTTCATAGTTTTAAAAACATCAATCCTGTCACATTGTATTCTCTGTTTGCTTAAAATGAAGTTTCAATTTAATCTTGCCTCATAGCTCTGTCCTGAAATCAACCTAGTTGCTATTGTCTAGATTTACCCTATAACTACTGACGGTACTTTTATTATGGCGATACAGTGACATTCAATTAAAGAATCAGGGGTAGGGAGTCCCCATGAAGCTTCTAGTGCCAGGAATGTCAACATTCAATTGTAGATTTGGGGGGCGGATCTCATGAAGATTGAAGAAATGGTGCCGGTACTCAATGGTACACTAAGAAATGATAGCTGTACAGTGAAGGTTGATTGAAGAGCTTTTTGGAGGTCCCAGTGAAGCTTAGATCGAGGAGTGTAAGGGAGTCTTCTGTTAAATATCTGCGAATAGGTGCTACTTCAAGCAATGTCTATAATCAAACATCTTATTATCCTTTTTGATTGTTTCTGTATACTCTCTGAATGTAGAGACCATTAAGCCTACTAGGTCCTTCCCATAATAGGTGGGATTGTGAGGATGTGAAAACTGCTATCCATTGCACAATCACACAAAGACCTAATATATAAAGTAATTATATGTAGAACAATAAATAATTACATATTAAAAATAAAATTTAATTATGGGCAGTACTATGTTTTTACTTGTTTTGGCGTAATTAAAATGCTTGAAATATTATATTGTTAATTATAAGTTTGTAAATTTAAAAAAAAATTACCAATTTTGAGCTTTAAAAATTTTGTGACATAAAAAAAAAATTTGTGTGGTATGAGGAGGGGCACATGAAAACTACATATTGACATAATGTAGATCAAAAATCAGAAGAGAAATAAGCAAATGCCATGTTATTACATCTTTAAACAGTTCAGCCTGTACTGACGGGTCAATAAATTAAAACTTATCATTATGTTAAACCTACATGTTATCAGTAGTAATATTTGCGTTACGTTTGAGCGCTCCAAGAGGGAGTTCATTATCATATGCAACCTTTACACAGAAGCCAGTCGAGCTGAATAAAAATGGAGCTCAAACACAGTGAGGCTGCAGTACTACCACTGCCCTTCACAATGTCTCAGTTTCTAATTGTATTTATGTTTTTTCCATTCACAACCAAGTGCAAAATATATATTTTAGTAGTTAATATTATAGTAACAAACATTAGTACTGATTATTAACAATACTGATTGAACAAAATAAAACGTTTTCTTATAAACATGTCAAAATTATGCTGCCAGTTTCCTTTTCAAAGTTTTTATTATGACATCTCATTAAAACTAATGAACAGTATTCTTCTGTATTAAAAACGTCAAAGACTAATTCTGACAGTGTGTGAAATTTGAGTGTTTCTTTAAATGATTACGGCACTGAACAGCTTTACAGTTTTATTTTACAGTTACTACAACTGTGAAATTTTTAAATCTGCACATTTTGCCCTTCAATATTGGAGAGTAAAAATAACCTATAACTGTCAAGTGAAGAGAATGGCTTGTAGGCTCTATAATGAAACTGATATTGCATGTGTTTGACAACTTTTAATCTGTGCTCTACAATATATTGTATGTCAAATGTTTCCAAGTAGGGAGGAGTTGGCATAAGAGTGGCAGCAGACAATAAGAAGAAGGTCAAATCAGCTTACCTGAGGTACTCCTTACTCCCGACACACTGCGCCCATGGCATAAAGACTTGTGGAAAAAGCTCTAAACTACTTTAGAAGGGGCACTCTACCTGTTTAGCTCTCTTTTTTGGTTGGGGGTTGAATGTTGAGTTTCATGGATTGTTTTTCAAAGCAGACTATCGCACTTACTATGTTATTCTCATTTATTTCATCGAGTTGTGATCTGTTTTAATGTTTTGTTTCCATGTAAATGAAACACAAAACACATGAGTTTTAAAACACTTGCTTAGTTTACTTGGTTATTAAAGTGTTCCTAGTTCATAAATTTGAGTTATGGAACCCTTGGTGAAGTAAACCGTCTTTATATAATTATTTGAAGTTAAATAGATGGACATCATGGAATACCACAAAAAATTTTAGTGTAAGTTGCCCCAATTCAGGGTGTTTGTAAGAAATTAAATGATTTACTTGATGAGGTAGAACTACAGAATAAAAAAGAAAAGTTGTGCCAGTTTAAGGGGAAAAGGTATAAAATATCTGTAGCAGATCTTAGTGTTACCATTTAAGTTAAGGAGCAGCCGAAAGAAGAAGAAATTTAATTTTAAGGAAAAAAAAAGTTAAGGCAGTTTACTAATCCCAAATCAAATTTTAATAATGAGGCCAGTGCAATGCAAGTCCTGTTAGATGTTGGACTTTTTAGATGATGGTTTGGAAGAGCCATGAGGGCTACATCTGCAAGAGATGCCAGCTGATCCAGCACCTCGAGCGCAGGGTCACTGAACTGGAGGAGGAGTTGACTGACCTGCGTTGTAATAGAGAATTGGCGGACTTGGCCCAGGTGTCCTTTAGAGAGATAGTGTGCATCCCCAAGGTGGCTCAGTAGGAGATTCCAGACCAGACAGGTAGAAATTGGTGGGTCACGGTCACAAGGCGTAAGGTAAAGGATGCACACTGTCCGGGGGCATCAACCCCAGAATTAGAAGTGTCAAACCGTTATCATGTCCTTGCGGAGCTGGACAGTGTCTCTGATAATTCTGAGGTGGTAGGCAGGGATGAGGAGCCCCATCAGGCCACCTCAAAACCAGTTCCCAAAAAGAGAGAGGTAGTGATAGTTGGGGACTCAATCATTAGGGTGATTGAAGTGCAGGTGTGCTCCAGAGAGAGAGTCTTGCACGGTGTGTTGTTTTCCGGGAGCACAGGTGGGAGACCTCCCTGGAAGGGTGGATGGGCTCTTGGCCAGAGCGGGGGTGGATCCAGTTGTCATTGTCCATATTGGAACAAATGAAATACATAAGGGTAGTCTGTCAGTTCTGCGATCCAAATTCAAGGAGTTAGGTGCCAAGCTGAGGAGCAGAACTGACAAGGTAGTCTTCTCCGAAGTTCTGCCTGTGCCACGTGCCAGTCCAGGTAAGATTGAGGAGATTAGAAGGTTTAACGTGTGGCTCAAATCTTGGTGCAGGGTAGAAGGGTATAGGTTTATGGGGCATTGGGACTCCTTTTGGAACAGATGGGACCTGTTCCGCCGTGACGGGTTACATCTGAACTGGAGGGGCACCAATGTATTGGGGAGGCGTATGTGTAGGCTAGTCGAGGATTGTTTAAACTAGGGAACTGGGGGGCAGAGAGTTTAGGACAGGCCAGGTTTAGATCGATACATGGAAGAACAAACAGTGGTGTAGAAATAAAGATGCACACTAATGTAAATTCTAAGCAAACATTTAAATGTAGAAGGAGTAACACATTAAAAAGGCAAAATACCTTGCCTTAATGCTAGAAGTATCAAAAATAAGGTAAGTAAGTTGGAGTTGTATTTAGCAGAGCATAATTATGATATTATAGCAATAACGGAAACCTGGCTAAATAACAAAGATGGGGATGAGTGTAACATAGAGAGATACACATTTTTTAGGAAGGATAGACAGAACAGAAAAGGAGGTGGGGTTGCTGTTTATGCCAAACAGGATTTAAATGTAAGTCCTCTTCAGCTGAATGATGAGCCCCATCTTAGTGAGGACATGTGGCTTTGCCTGGAAAATATTAGAGAAAGAGGTCTTATTTTAGGAGTGTGTTATAGACCACCCACTTCAGACAGTAATTTCAACACACATCTTTTTAGTAATTTCAAAAAGGCAAGTTTACAGGGAGATATTATAGTCATGGGGGACTTTAATTATCCAAATATTAACTGGGATAACCTTGCAGATGTAGGAGCACAAGAGCAGGAGTTTTTAGAAGTAATCAGTGACTGTTTTTTAACACAGCATGTTAAAGCACCAACAAGGAGTGAAGCCTGTCTGGATTTAGTATTTTGTAATAATCAGTATAGAATTGAGGGTGTAGAGGTGTTTGAACCACTAGGGTCAAGTGACCATAATGTAATACAATTCTCAGTATTTTGTAAGAGTACAGATGCAAAGACTAAAATTGTTAAGTTGAACTTTGGTAGGACTGATTTTGAACAGATGCGACAATGTCTAAGTAGCATACACTTGGATAAGCTTTTAAGTGTGGAACAGGTTTAAAAATGTTTTACATGTAATGCACGACAGATACATACCTAAATATGGAATTAATAGGAAACTAAAAAAACTCCACGGTGGATTAATAAAGATTTAAAAAAGAAGTTGCAAGGGAAAAACTGGTTTATAAGGCATATAAGACTAATGACTGCAAAGTGAATTGTAGAGCATATGAAAACATGAGGACAACCATCAAGAAGGATATCAGGGAGGCTAAAAGACAGTTGGAGAGGAATATAGCAGATAAGGCGAAAGAAGACACTAAGAGATTCTTTCAGTATTTTAGTAGTAAAAGAACAGTCAAGGAGGAGGTCAACTGCATCTGAAACAGTAAAGGGGAATTAAAAGATACAGACAGTGAAATAGCGGATGCCCTAAACTTACATTTTTCTGAGGTGTTTACAAGTGAGCAAGTGGATAACCTCCCAGAGGTTAACGAGACTACTAAGTAGGTACTGAGGGATTTGAAAATTGTAGAGGGAGAAGTGCTGCTCAGATTAAATAAGCTGAAATCAAACAACTCACCAGGACCAGATAATATTTATCCTCGTGTTCTTAAGGAGGCTAGTGAGTACATATATAAACCCTTGACACATATTTGTAGGAAGTCACTGCACACAGGAGAGATTCCGAAGGACTGGAAATGGCAAATATCATCCCATTATATAAAAAGGGTGACAGGGCAGATCCAAGCAACTATACGCCAGTAAGCTTAACGTGCATCACAGGAAAATTATTGGAAGGTATTATTAAGGATAAGATAAGATTGAGCAGCACCTGGCAAGGACAGGAGTTATTCTGAACAGTCAGCATGGGTTCAGAAGAGGGAGGTTGTGTCTTACTAACATGCTGGAATTCTATGAGGAGGCAAAAAAGGATATGATCAAAGTGGAGCATATGATATTATTTATCTGGACTTTCAGAAAGCATTTGATAAGGTGCCCCATGACAGGTTGGGCATCAAATTAAAAGAAGTGGGAGTTCAGGGTGATTTTTTTAGATGGGTGCAGAATTGGCTCAGACACAGAAAGCAGAGGGTGATGGTGCGAGAAACCTCATCAGAACTGGCTGATGTTAAGAGTTGTGTTCCACAGGGGTCAGTGCTAGGGCCGCTGCTATTTTTAATATATATATAAATGATTTAGTTAAGTTTGCAGATGATACCAAGATAGGTGGATTAGCAGATAATTTGGAATCCATTATATCATTACAGAAGGGCCTGGATAGCATACAGATGGGCAGATTTGTGGCAAATGAAATTTAATGTCAGTAAATGTAAAGTATTACACATAGGAAGTAAAAATGTTAGGTTTGAATACACAATGGGCGGTCGTAAAATCGGGAGTACACCTTATGAGAAGGATTTAGGAGTCATAATGGACTCTAAGCTATCGACTTCCGGACAGTATTCAGATGCCATTAAGAAGGCTAACAGAATGTTACGTTATATAGCACGATGTGTGGAATACAAGTCCAAGGAGGTTATGCTCAACCTTTATAATGCACTGGTGAGGCCTCATCTTGAGTACTGTATGCAGTTTTGGTCTCCAGGCTACAAAAAGGACATAGCAGCACTAGAAAAGGTCCAGAGAAGAGCGACTAGGCTGATTCCAGGGCTACAGGGGTTGAATTATGAGGAAAGATAAAAAGAGCTGAACCTTTACAGTTTAAGCAAAAGAAGATTAAGAAGTGACATGAATGAAGTGTTTAAAATTATGAAGGGAATTAGTACATTGGATCGAGACTGTTATTTTAAAATGAGTTCATCAAGAACACGGGGACACAGTTGGAAACCTGTTATGGGTAAATTTCGCATAAACATTAGGAAGTTTTTCTTTACACAAAGAATGATAGACACTTGGAATAAGCTACCAAGTAGTGTGGTAGACTGTAAGACGTTGGGGACTTTCAAAACTCGACTTGATGTTTTTTTGGAATAAATAAGTGGATAGGACTGGTGAGTTTTGTTGGGCTGAATGGCCTGTTCTCGTCTAGAGTGTTCTAATGTTCTACTATGTAAAAATTAAAAGTGTGCTTCAATTTAAAAGTTTTAAAAGTGTAAATATTTTCAAGTGTTAAAGAAAAATATAATTTTCGTCCTCCAACCTTTAGAGAGCTAGATGCCTAGTAAAGAAAGTAGTCTAAAACAATACCCTGCATGCTTATTTTTTAAATTTTTGCCATTTTTAACATTCTGGGAGTGGCTCTTAGAGGTCTAGGACCACTGGGAAAGAATCAAATATCATCAATATTATCATATTCATGATCCTCAAAATAGCAATAAACAACACTTCACATCCCTATATTACAGATCACCACTTTTTTGAAAGTTTTGTGAAAAGGATTAACTTTGACTCCTTGTGTTCCAGAAACCCCTGGGGTCTACTGATGTGGCATGCACAATTTCAAGTTCTACTTGTCATCTATTGGTTTAGTCTTTAACATAAGGGTGTAATTCCTGAAGAAAATTTAGTTGAAAAAAGCTCAATGTCTTGCATAAGTAGACCTCAAGATGAGTCAAACAGTATATTATATGTGGAGGATATCTTGTATCGGTGAGTAAGAATGTTTCAAACATGAAAACTAAAGTGATTTCAATGCATTCATAAGTAATTCTTATGAACATAATAAGAATTTCTCTTTATACTGTACATATGACAATACCGCTACTACTACTACTAGGAAAAAGAGCAGGAAAAAAAACAGTTATCACCGGAAAGTCACCTCCATAAACTTTGTGGGTTGGCAGCAGCTCCTGGAGACATAAAGTTTTATTTTACAGATGATGCCGTGGGGGTTCTAGTGTAAGACTTTTCAGTGAGGACTCTGGATCTCATAATAATACGGAGCCTTGTAAAAAAAAATTTCCTGCCAGTGCCTACATTCCTAAAAAATGTTCTTTAATGGCACTTTAATGGGTTGTGTGGTTCTTCTTAGAATTATTCCTTGACAAAGAAACATTTAATTATGTGAAGAATTTTATGAATATGAAATTGGTTCTTTGGACTTTCCTTATACATGAATAAAACAGAAATCTTTAATGTGTAGTAGGCTACCAATAGCAGGATTCTGACAGAGCAAGAAAACCCAAAGTTGGCCTGCATTATTGCATGCAGCAAAACTCCTTTTAAAATCATGAAGCCACTGGTATTTCACAAATCTGTAATCATCTATTTATGGTTATTTATAGAACTTGTTATGTTATGAATTTAAATAAATGAAGGGTCTTTCTATAACCTTCATATGCATGTTTCTTTTGGGAGCCAAAAATGATTCCACCACGACATTGTTCTAAATATCCATCTTGGCACCTTCATTTTTAAGAGTGTGAGGAATTTTGAAGTCAGGGTAATTGCTCTGCTGCCATAAGGTTCTGGTACCTGCTGCTGCAGTCACTATTGTGTTATTTTATTTCTGGGTCATCTGAAGACCTCCTCAGAGCCCTCTGTGTCCCGGTCAAAATATACACTAAATAATGAAATGCAAAGAACTGGATACCATAAGTTGTTTCTTAATTATAGTAGTATTCTTTGTTTGTGCTATAGAAATCATGTTGTTCACAGTAATGATATGCATCCAGCTATTTCTAGATCACTGAGAATTGGAAATTGCACAGTTCTGAAGTAAGCCTTTCAATTAATGGCAACCATGCAGTAAAATGTGTAAAAAATTTAGATAATGTAAAAGTTGCTATGTATAACTGG
Organism: Erpetoichthys calabaricus; assembly: GCF_900747795.2. Lineage (NCBI taxonomy): Eukaryota > Metazoa > Chordata > Cladistia > Polypteriformes > Polypteridae > Erpetoichthys > Erpetoichthys calabaricus. Next base: position 108,332,744 of record NC_041401.2, read on the forward strand.
GCTATACATTCATAATGAGCAAATATCAAGTGCGTAGTGAGTCCATGTGAGTGTAAACCTGTTGATCAGTGAATTTGTCAATAGAATTGTGTTGAAGTTTGCTTTGAAAGCTGATTATATTTTAAAACTTTATGTTAATGATAAGCCTAATGGTAACCTAAAACTGCCATCCAGTGATTATGTTCATTGCCCACTTAATCCAGTTAAACATATGGAGATTATACAGCTAGCAGCAGGTACAAGACGGGAATTATCCATGTATGGGGCACCAGCTCATGGGATGGCACACACCTTTGCTTTTTCATAAGAAGCCTGATTAGATTCACCAGTAAAGCTGACATATACAGTATACCTTTGGGATGTGGGAAAAGGACAGGAGGTGCCAGGAGAAGACACACACATGCAGAGAGGCACAAATGACATGAATCCACTACACGGATGAAAGACCTCCACAGTCAGACACTCCATTATTCACGTGAGCCAGTCGAGCTCTCCTTTGGCTTGACTGTCTAAACATGTGCTGCCCATACTTTGTGCTGGGTGCAGACCAAAGTTCACCTCCGCAGTTGGAATGAACTGTGCAGGAAGCACTGCTTGACCAAAGAAAACCAAATTACACAGACATACACAGGAGAATTTGCCAGACAAGTACGCACAAAAGTGTTGCATACTCCCGTTTCCACGCTCACATCGCTATGTATAAAAACTAAACTTTGCGTAAAGCCACGCACATTTTGACGCCAGCTCAATCCTTGCTGTACGCAAGTTCTCAGCTCAGTTTTGCAAACTGCTGGCACCCAGCGTCAAAGCAGTGCTTTTGTTCCAGTGTGGTTTCCCTTTCTTTTTTAGATGCACATTCCTGACAGCTTTATCAAATACACTGAAATTAATTGCATATTGTTTATTAGTTTAAGGCATCTGATTGTAACTAACCTGTCACAATATAATGGTCCACGGAATGGCCAAACTATTCCAAATACCATAGCTGCTTTAGCGTTACTCTCAAGTATTTATCCCACTGTATCTGAATGGGGAATCACAGCTCTACAGCAGTTGATCGGAAAGAGAATTATCGGTATACAGCATCAAACACACGCTGCCTCAGCCATGTGCACATTCTATTGAACTGCTGTCATACGACAAACGCTTCAGAACCTTTCGGACATCGCGGTTCAAAAACAGTTTCATCCCAAGAACTATAAACGCACTCAATCAGTCCATCAAGTGCTCCTTGTAGAACTGTTTGTACTTATAAGTACAATTACCTCACTGTAAACTTGTGATACAGTTATAATATTGCACAACCTAAGCCACTTTATAAAGCGCATATTTACACATGATGACGTCATTTTTAAGATGAAATGCAGCAAAATATGTTTATTACATTCTACAGATAAAATGTTAATATCATTTAAATAATCTGTATTGTTAATAATTAAACATGTGAGGACACAGTGTCACAGCGCTAGCGACGAGCTGGCGCCCCGTTCAGGGATTGTTCCTGTTTTGCACTATATTCTTGCTGGTGCTGGCGCAACACCGGATGGATAGAATAATTAAACATGTACTACTAAGATATTTCAATGTTGTTTAAAAGTTTTGAAGAATCTGCGTTCTAAGCTTACAGATGGCTTCACATCTATTACAGAGATGATTGTGTGGCGATTGAGTACTTGGAGAAAGAAAAGGAAGGATAGGAATTGGGGGTTAGTACATTTTAAAGAGACAGTACTGCTGCAGTAAATTATTTCATCGGATGTCGCGCATGGCACAGCAAGCATCTTGCGGGAGGCAGGAACAATCTCTGGACTATCACTGCGCCACCGTGTTCCCATATTTAATAACATGCTTTAATTCCTATCATCATGAAAATGATAACAAGTATGTATTTCAGTATTTAAATTATTCAGAGAGCTCTAATATCACGAAAGTAATGGATTCTGTCTCCTGTCGGAGGAAGAGAAAGCCCGTTTAAGAATCACGTAGTGATTCACATACATAGAAGAACAAATACAATATAAAGAATTTAACGTGCTAATTTAGTTGAGATGGGATTTGATAAACTAGTAAATTAAAGATTTTAAGATGAAGTTTCTTCTTTAATGACAAAATAAACTGATGCTTCTGGGTTCAATGCTGGCAGCTTCTCAAGTTTGCCATTTTGAGTAGAGAGCTGCTATTATTGTTAATATTATATAATAAAAACATACATTTGATTTACGTCTGTAACAACCGCTGTAAATTTATAGTGCTTGTCAAAATTAGCGTTCACGCTCGCCCCGATCTGACACTGCTGTTTTCAAATAAAGACGCGCTATAGCAGAGGTGAACTCAGATCGGAGAAAACAGAAGCCATCCCCGCAAGAAACGTCCCCTCACATAAAAGAACAATGCAGCTGCACCAGGCGTAAAGGCGAAAGTCCGGCGTCATCCTGCCAATCACCTGTCCTTCAAAGAAGCAGCACGGCTTACAGAGCTCGCCAACGCTACACCGTCCAGATCTAAACATTAGCGTGGTGTATGTGCCCAAAAAAGTCTAACTGCATTCTCGTACCATTGCTCGCGTACTAAAGTGTCAGCAGGTATTTTTCATGGCATTACACGTGTAATTTGTGAGCATGCCCTTGACGATCAAACAGGGGAAGCTCTGCAGTATACTTGTGACTTTATGCTGTAGGAAGATAAGTAAAAGTAAAACTAAAAAAAGACGCTAACTTTGACAAGTACTATACATTTACAGCAGCTTTTACAGTTGCAAATCAAATGTATGCTTTTATTGTATAATATTAACAATAAGAACAGCTTACTACTCAAAAGTTTATTTTGGAAGACGTTAAGACTCGAACCCAGAACCTTATGAGCTGGAGTCGGCAGCTCTAACCAGTATACTACCCAAGAAGGCAGGACAGCAGGCAGCACTAACCTGATTTCTTTTTCTTCGGTTATAGCCTAAGAAAAAAGCGTATTTGTTCTGTTATTTTTTTATCTTTTGTGAAAGTGTATAAAGATATTTGGAATTCAGGCTTCACACATTATACACTTCATGTCTACATTTTGTCAATTATTACTAAAACATGAAAAACGTTTCTGTTTTAATGATGTGTTTACTGTGCATAGATCGTTGTAGACACGGAACACACATGAAATGCAAGTGTTCCAAATAACGATATAGTATTTATAAAAGGAGTCATTTTGCATGATTTCTCACGCTATACAGCTCTAAGCAACTGACAAGTAGGTAAGCAGACTTGAGCTGAGAAAACTGTGTGCCGGTGGGGGGATGTGATAGCAGACTGCTTGCTGTTTGCTGCTTATCAACACATTTAAAGGACAAAAGACGCTGACGGTGAAGTGCGAAGCGTTTTAAGGTGGGATGGATCTACGAGTTTTTTCGTAGGCTCTGGTAATTCTAGTGTTAATGTACACATCCTGGGTCAGAACTGATGAAATACTGCATTGTCACCAGAGATCCGCATGCATGAAAAGTTTGAAGGAAATCAGTTTGGTAAAAGTGCGTAAAAACTTTATTGCAAAATTGGATCCAGACAAACAAAGAAGGCAAGTTCAATAAAATTGTGTAATAATAATAATAAAAATAGGGTCCATGTGGCTACAAACATTTGCACAGACATCCCTTAACACATCTGACATGTTAATGGTATTCTAAATGTAATTTTCCCTAATTTTTTTCTGTAAATCTTTTTCCTTCTGTGAAATTTGTGTACACTTGTTTGAGACATTTTTATTAATGGTTAATTCCCATTATATAATTTTTGAGGCACTGTCTAAGATTTTTGCACATATTTTTATTATAGAAATTGCTTTCAGTTATCAGACAATATTTTGCATCATTTCATCTCTGTTTTGCTTTTTGGTTGCTATGTAATGTGGTTCTGGATGTTAAGTAGTTAAGTCATCGACTTGCCATCGATCTGAGTTTGCAGATACCTTTGTATTTACCATAATATTACATATTAGAAATCTTACTATTTAGACTTCTCTGTTCTTGACTTTTGCTTTCTATTTTCTTACTTCAATTCTTTGACTAGCAGTTTTGGTATTTCAAAAGGTAGGACTGATTTTTGGTGTCAACTCTCTGCTCATCTTACATTTCCTCTCCTGATCTTTCCTTTAAACATGGTAGCATTTCCAGTGCAAGGCTAACGAAAATGGATCTAGTGGCAATTTGTTTTCAAAGGTCATTCACATAATTTCCAACCTTTCTACCATCTAAAAATAACAAGGAACTGGCATACCAGACTCTGTGTGCTTCCCTCTGGTGGCTACAACTGAATTAAACCAGTGGCTGTCAAGTTCATTCCTGAGGGACCCCTGAGGCTGCAGAATTTCATCCCAACTGACATCTGCTTGTAACTGGACTCCTACCTTAATTGTGCAAGCCGTTATTTTCCACTTTCTGTGTTTTTCTGTATCAATCCAGAAAGTACAAACTGTTAATACAAAATACAAACATTTGATAGTTAATTATAAATGTAAATGTGAAACTACCTCACTTTTCTATATGCAAAATAAAAGAAAGAAAAAAAGGGTTCACCTAATATCTCACTGATTGTGTACGTGTTTAGAACAAAAGTGTGCAGCCATAGGGGTCTCAAGTACTGAACTGGAGGACCACTGACTTAAATGATTAAAATCTAAGTTATAAATGCTCTCCTGAAAAAAGGAACATCATAAACAACACAAAAATACACAGCAAACCGAATAAGCAATTCATAGTAAATGTTAAAATCTCACAATCTTCCTCACAAATGTCAGCTCATATGTAAAAAGGACACATTTCATTAGATGACCTTTTAAATTATTTATGAGCATTTCAGAGCTTTTTAAATCACAAAAAAGAGAACATTTTTACCTTTTTAAAGCAAAGTATACATAATTGTGTCCTTGACCATTTTCATGTAACATCCATGAAAAGGCTCCAAGTCTCCTTGTTAAAAATTATCCATTCATCCAATTTGTAACCCATTTAAACAGTTCTGGCTTGCAGAGTGTGATCCTCACATATCGGTTTATTTTTAAGGCTGCATCTATTGAAATGAATAATGAGCATGACCTTTACTTAAATATACAAGTGTTTCTTGTACTACACTCAATAAATATCAATCATAAATATACATGAACAACCCTAAATTCTCATTTTGATCTGGCAGCTACATTCTACATTGAAGTGTCCTAATGACACAGCTAAGCTCAAAGAAATGGTGTATTTTATTTGTATAAATTAGTAAGTTAAATAGCTCAATTTACTCTGAAAAATGGCCTACAGAATTGCAAAGTGTTAGAGCAAGTCATTAATTAAGTTATATTGCTCTTGGAAAATTCCAAATGACAAACACAAGGTAGTTAAACATTTAAATTTACAGAGAAGTAGTGGAGCTGTTTTAATGCATAAACCAAATTATTTAATTTTAATTTGATGTATGAATAAGTAGATATTATCATGTGCACGGAAGGCAGTTTAAGGGCTCTGGTGATAACCAGGGGTTGCCACTGTGTTCTAAAGTGTTCTCACTTCCTCCCTCTGCAGAATGGAAGATTGATTGGCCGTTCCACCACTGATGTCACCTCTGTTATCCGCACTTCTGGACCTGCCCCTTCCTGCCTGGAGCCCATATGGCCGGAAGTTCGGCCATTTTGAGTTCATTCTATCTTGAGCTCTCGTTTAAAAATACAGAAATAGTGTCACTTACATATCTTTTTTTTTTTTTTTAACTGTCTGACTCTGTGTAGCGTGACTTTGGTTGTTCTTTGAGGTGATTGAGCTGCTCCCCCGGTAGCTAGGGGTTCAGCAATTATTTATGCAGCTCCATTTCGGCAACTAGATTTTGTATACTTTCTCTTTATTTGAACTTTTGTGTTCTGGCCTTTCCTGTGTCCTTCATTTATTAACCAGTAACGGCGTACTGCATGATAACGTGCAGTGAATATACTTGACTTATAGTTTTCATACTCTTTCTTTGTACGTTTTAGCATTCATTTGTTCAGAGGTTTTCTTAAATTTTCACTTAAGCTGGCATTTAAGTCTTCAATCTGCCTCAAGAATGATTTAAGATATGATGAGGTAGGGGAAGTGACGGCAAAAGTCACTGCTGCGTGCTGCTGAGACTTGATTCTACAACAAAATAAAATAAAAATTAAAAGAGGAATAAAAATCATCACCCCGAAAGCGGATAGTAGACGTCATGTAGTATATGTGTACCAAATTTCAGGTCAATAGGTGAAACAGTTTGCGAGCTACAGGCGATTTAAAATCCTGGACAGACAAACGAACAGCCACGATACCATATTATATAAGAAGATAAGGTCGCCATATAGATATTTAAGGTGTCATACTGCTACGTGGGTGCTTCCATTTGTTATGCTAGCATCACTCTGAGTATCCGTTGATACATGGCTAAGTAAAGTTTTGTCCCAACTGATCTATTTATAAATTTGTTGAATCTTTTAACCCTACTGCTAGGCTAAATATTTTAACTTTCTGTTCTGATTTGTTTGTTTTCTGTCTTAGCAAATTGCTCAACTTATGGACAAAGTCAGATTAAAATAGGTTACCCAGAATGCAATTCTTTATAGAGGATGCAAGGTGTTCTTTTAATTTCATAGCTCACACTGGTTTGACATATTATAGTTAAAAGGGTACTCCATCGCCCCAGATGTCTAATAACAGTGTCATGCACTGGAGAGGTAGTTGAGTCCAGTCCAACACTATTTTTTCAAAACCTTGCAGTGGAGCAATACTTTATGGACAAAAGTCTGCAATATCTCAACTCATAAATAGACAAAATATGAATTAATGAATTGCTGATTTTTTTTTCCCTCATGTGGCCATAGATGGGTTACAGTTGCTCTTTCAGCAATTCTTGAATAAACCCCTTGTTATAGTATTTGCTGTCTCTGGCAAGTATTTCTTTTATGAATGGCAACTTGTTGTGAATTCCATGTCTTGGATATTCTTGGAAGAGCTTGTGCAAAGCTTATGAACCCTCCTTCCTGTAGGCCATTTTGATCCTTCCACCCAGTATCTGGTATAGATAAATTCTTGTTCACTACTCAGTGACTTACATATCAATTGTTAAGGTCACTATGGCCATGATATTACAACCTTCTTTCTTTTTTTTTTGCTACTTAATTTCAAAGTCATCTATAACAACTTGAAGTTGATTCCATTTTCATATATGTACATTGGTTTATAAAATTAAAGGAATATTTTTTTTTGTTTCTTTTCGTATCATTATTCTAGCAGAGTATGGTCAAATATAAAAGATAAGACCAGCACATACTATTGAGTGGCGCTCACTTTTGAAAATACAGTCCTTCTTACTGTCACCTTTTTTGATAGCTTGAAGTACTTCATGCTTGCCCTTTCCAAGAAAGCACTGAAAATGATCCAGTATGTTCATAAGTGAGTGTTAAACACATATACAGTACAACTGCTCACATTTGCATCAAAACCACTTTAAATCATGTACTTTTACAAAAGAGTAGGAGGTGATTCACTCTTGTAAATTAGTTTTCTTTTATGTGTTCAACCACATTTTCCTTGACCACCAATTGCTCTCTAATCTCATCATGTGTAATTTTTCATTTATATTGATCTGGTCAGTTTACAGTTAGTAATTGCAATGTGCTGTAAAAAATGTGTTACAATGTTTAGTAACATGTACTGAGAATAATATCTGAAATAATTGTGGCTTCATGGATGTATTGTCAAAGTACTTTACTTTTGCTGTTGTAAAATAGTCCTAAATTGCTGTGTACAGCCATGTAAAAAGAAATGCATAAGACACACATTAAGATTTTGTATAAAAGCGAAGCCCATGTTTCAAATGGAGAGCAGTTTTTATTGAACAGAAGTAACATAAAATACCATACCATTTTCAGTGGCTGCTTGATCCAAGTCAAGGTTGCAGGGGTACAAGGCCTATCCTATTAACACTGAGCACAAGGCAGGAATCAGCAGCGACTGTCACAGGCCTCACTTATGCACACACCCACATATAAACCAATTTAGAATCACCAATTCACCTAACATCCACATCTTTGGAGATATAAGAGAAACCAGAGTATTCAGAGGAAAGCCCACACAGAAAACAACTGGGCACAAAATTCAGACCCAAGATATGAGACCCATAAGGCAGCAGCACTACCCGCTGTGCCACGTTCAGATGCACTAAAGTACTGTAGTTTATTTACAAAAAGCCAAAAAAGATACATTGCTTATACGCAAAGGTCATTATTGTGCTTTTTATTTTCGAAAACAACTTGTAAGACCTTTTACACTCAAAAGTTTTTGGTAAAATAGTAAATATGAGCATATAAAATATGAATTGCTTCATTTCTACAAAAAAATTAATGATACAGATAATAAATATACGGACTGCAACCGGTGAAAATCGATTAAATATTTTAAATAAAAGTAATTCATAAAGCTCTAAGTTATAAACTCCATGCCCTTCAGCTGCTACTTAAATACTCTATATGAATTTGTTAGTTAACATGCTATCGGAATCTAAATAATTCATGGCTTTTGCCTTTAAATATTAAAAAGTGATTATGGTTATAAACTATTGCCTTTGTTAAAATTGTATCTAAGGTTACAAATAAACATTAAAACAGATAATAAGCAGACATTTATCAAAGTCCAAAATGGTAAATCATTCACCGTGTTGCAAATGAAATATAATTTATTACATGAAATAGAACAAATGCGTTGACAATCAAATAAAAAGATAGTAAGGGTAGAGTACTGATGATATCAGTTAATATGGTGATAGATTTGAAAATAAATAGTCCATGTATGTAGACTCCTGTATTGTTTTTGTTCTTTATTATGTTTTAGTTGTTTATTGCCAGCTATCTGCATTTAAAACATATTTTTCATATGATGTGTCTGACATATGCATTTGTTAGATTTTTATGACAGGTTACAGTACAAATAAGAAGGCTAATGAAGCATGATTGCGATGTTGATGACTTTAATGAAAACAATTTTTCAAAAGGTTTACTTTTTTCATTTATTTCTAATAATAGTTCAGCATCCATTAGTTTACATAATCCTGGAGTACTTTGTTATCAGATACAAGATATCCAATAATGGTAGAGTTTAATGATAAACTGCATAAATGGATACACTTGATAAAGCTTATAGATAAAGAGAATCTGGAAGCATAGTGTAGGTACTTTAATATTTAATGAGCTGAATTACCAAGAATATAACAACTGCAGACATAAAACACAGACAAAAAGTTGAAATGTAATCCTAAATAAATAATTTAATATTTCAATATTTATTTATTTATTTATTTCCTAATGCATCAGATGGTTTGGTTTCAGAATATTTTGTGCATCCTTATTTGTTGGACTTTTACTATATATCAAGATTTACAATCTTTATCTCTCTCTATCTGCACACGAAGGTTAAATGTAAACAACTACATTACTGTTACTGTAAACAGTAACTAAACTAAATCAAATCAATATACGTGTGACCACCCCAGTTCAGACTGCATCAATTCTCATAGGTCTTCTGCTATTGTACATTTTATAAGTAAATTAGCTGAAAGTTTATTACAAGCTTCTTGGAGAACTTGTGCAAACTTTGGCTGTCTTGCTTTCTTCTTTTCTCCGGGTAATCCCAGACAGCTTCAGTGATCTTTGGAGGAGATTTCTTCTGTTGCAGCCATGTGTTTTTTTTTTACTAAAGATGGTTCATCTTGGCCATGTGTATCAGGTCATTGTTCTGCTGCAGAGTGAAATTGGGACCAATCAGTCATCTCTCTGATGGCCGAAAAACTGCTTGTATTTCTCAGCTTTGAGGAATCCATTAATTCTAACCAGATCACCAGCACCATTTGCGGAAATGCATCCCTGGACTTTTAAGGAACCTCCAGTGGCCTTTACTGCTTGCTGCTAATACTTTTATGTAGCTTACACCAGATCTGGTATAGAGACACTGCCTTCGACTTGAGCCAAAATGTTCTAATTTTGACTCATTTGTCCAGAGTATTTGGTGCCAATGTAGGGCCTTCCAATCCATGTGATTTTGTGCACTGCAGTGCTCAACTTCTCCCAATTTTGAGTGGACATCTGTTTGATGTATTTCTTGTCAGCAACACTGAGTTTCCATGACTGACCACTGCATTTCTGGTCCTTTGCCTTGTCCGTTTCCTTGTGGTTCTTCAGAAGAGCTTGAACAGCACATCATAAAACCCATGTCTGTTGCGATATTTCTGCTTGGGAAAAACTTTACTGATGTAGAATGGCCTTTTTGTTTCTTATTGCTAAGCTCACTTTTGCCATGGTGTAAAGTTTAATGATTTGAAGGTTAAACCGTCATATATACCACACCTTAACCTTTTAGTTTAATGTCCCTTTGTCCATTTTGATTTATTCTGTGCCCACTTCATTTTCCCTTGATCAATTTAGTTAAATCAACTGATTATGTTATTGATCATTACCACTTGTTTGTTATGTTTGTTTAATCATGCAATGAGCTACAGAACTTCAAAGTAAACAATGTGTTTTTTATTGGAAAAATTATCCATTGCTTAGATAGATAGACATACAGATGCTTTATTTGTCCTAAGGGGGAAATTGAAACTTTACAGAAGCTTGAGAGAGAAAACTACATACAGTATGTCATAACGAACAACAAACCCTTGTGGGAAAAACCCGAGAAAACAAGTCAAAAGACAAGAAAAAAGGTTTGGGGACCGTCCCCGTATATTGCCCTAAGACAATATATAAGAAAAAAACAGATCAAAAGTCTTCAAGATTTGAAAATACAATTGATAGTTTTTCCTTTGTGAAATGATCGTTTAAACACAGACAGGATTATGGGAAAAGGAAATGGTTGGCATGAAGTGACGTTATGAACAGGAACCGGAAGTAACGCCATTGAAGTGAGTCGGAAGTGATGCGGTCTTTAGGAGCCGGAAGTGATGTTGTTGATGATGGCCAGAATTTACGTAGTCACGGCCATTTTGATACCCGGAAGTGGAGGCCATTATTTTTCTTTGGGTTTTCTGTAGAAAAAAGAGATCCAGGTAAGTACCACGTGACACCCATAGCTCGTGATAGTTCACTCACCGTTAGGCTCTTTGACTGCCTCCTACTCGCACGTGTGTGACATGACCCCCCCCCCCCCCTCAGCCCAGAGGTCGTGGACACAGGAGAGAGCATCCGCATTGTCCTGTAAGGAACCTCTACGATAAATGACACTAAAACGATAAGGTTGTAAATCCAAAAACCACCTAGTGACGCGTGGATTTGACTCCCGATGAAGGGACATCTACTGTAAAGTGGCATGATCCGTCACCAGAGTGAACTCACACCCCAATAGATAGTACCTTAAGGACGTAATAGCCCACTTAATCACCAAGGCTTCCCTCTCCACTGCAGCATACTTGGTCTCCCGATCCAGCAGTTTCCAGCTGAGGTACATAACGGGGTGTTCAGCACCGTTGACGCGTTGGCTCAGCACAGCACCCAATCCTGTGGCCGATGCGTCGGTCTGGAGAATGAAAGGAAGAGAAAAGTTAGGAGATCTCAAAACAGGTGCTGAAGTAAGGGCAAACTTTAAGTCACCGAATGCTTTATCAGCCGAATCAACCCATACCACTTTTAAAAGTGCACGTTTCTTTGTGAGGCTAGATAAGGGCGCAGCAATTTCGGAGAAATGAGGTACAAAACGGCGATAGTAACCTGCCAACCCCAAAAAAGCTTGAACTTGCCTCTTATTGATCGGATGGGGCCAATTAATGATGGCATCTACTTTATTACATTGTGGTTTAACAGTATCTCCACCCACCAGGTAGCCTAAATATTTGGCTTCACATAACCCAAAATAACATTTCTTCGGATTAATACGAAGCCCTGCTAACGCTAGTGTGGAGAGAACCTTTTTTAACCTGCACTACATGATCCTTCCATGTGCCGGAATAAATGATTACATCATCCAGGTAGGCGGCACTAAATGAATTGTGGGGCCGTAGCAGTGTGTCTACCAGACGTTGGAATGTAGCTGGTGCCCCGTGCAAACCAAAAGGAAGAACCCTGTACTGCCAATGCCCACTTGGAGTACTAAATGCAGTTTTTTCTTTAGCGGAGGATGCTAAGGGAATTTGCCAATACCCTTTCGTCATAACAAGAGTAGTTAGGAATTGTGCGTCATCCAGTCAATCAAGCAAATCATCCACTTGCGGCATGGGATACGCATCAAACTTAGAGACCTGATTAAGACGACAGAAGTCGTTGCAAAACCTCCACGACTCATCAGGCTTAGGAATTAGGACAATTAGACTAGACCAAGGGCTATAGCTTTCTTCAATAACCCCTAATTCTAGCATTCACCTAATTTCCAACTCTACTTCCGCTTTCCTTGCCTCCGGGAGCCTATAGGGTTTCTCTCTGACAATTACTCCAGGGTTGGTAATGATGTCATGAACAATCAGCTCAGTACGTCCGGGAATCTCATCCACAACTTTGGGGACAGACAAGATAGCGTGTCTGAGATCTTGTCGTTGTTCTGACATCAAGTCGGGACCGAAATTAAGATGGGGTTGAGACATAAACAGAGAACGAGGCTGGCCAGAGGAGGGATCAAGTTTCCTATCCTTCCACGGTTTCAGCAAATTAATATGATATACCTTTTCAGTCGGTCGACGATTGGGTTGTTTAACCAAATAATCGGCGAGACCCTTTCTTTCCTTAATTTCATAAGGACCCTGCCAATGGGCTAATAATTTGGAATGTGAAGTTGGGACAAGTGCCATTACACGATCACCCAGGATGAATTCCCGGAGGGTGGTGTTACGGTTATAGTAACGCGACTGTGCTGCTTGTGCTCTCTCCAAATTCGCTTTTAAAATAGGTCTAATTTTCTCTAATCTATTGCGTAATTGCGCGATATAATCGAGAACATTTTAAGTAGGAAGGACCTCCTCTTCCCAACCTTCTTTTAGCATATCCGATAAACTTCTGGGTTGTCTTCTATATAATAATTCAAAAGGAGAGAAACCTGTGGAGGACTGCGGGACTTCCCGATATGCAAACAAAACAAGAGGAAGTAACTGATCCCAGTTTCTCCCAATCCTCGTTAACTACTTTGCGCAGCATCTGTTTTAACGTCTGATTAAAACGTTCCACCAAACCGTCAGTTTGCGGATGATAAACTGACGTTTTCAGATGTTTTATACAGAGTAATTTAGCCACCTCCCTGAATGTCTCTGAAGTGAAGGGAGTCCCTTGATCTGTAAGAATCTCTTTGGGGATTCCAACATGAGCGAATATCCCTACTAGTTCCCGTGCAATATTTTTTGTATTGGCTGAGCGCAACGGAACAGCTTTGGGGAATCGAGTGGCATAATCTACTAGGACTAATATATATTTAAAGCCCTTTACCGAGGGTTCTAAAGGTCCTACGAGATCAACTCTGACTCTTTCAAACGGGATATCAATAAGGAGGAGGGGAACGAGAGGAGCTCTAGTCCGTCGGGAAATCTGGCGAAGTTGACACTCCGGACATGAAGCGCAAAATCGCTGGACCTCCTCATTAATCCCCAGCCAATAAAATCGGAGCTTTATCCTCTCCAATGTCTTTTCGGAGCCTAAATGGGCTCCTAGAAGGTGAGCATGCGCTAACTCACACACTTGTCACCGAAAAGTGCGTGGGACTAGCAGCAATGTTCGCACTTCACCCCGTGCTCTGCCACTCTATATAACAATTCATTTTTTAATACAAAGAACGGCATCGATGGCATGGGATCTAGGGTATTATCACCCTCGGTGGATACTATAGCATTCCTTGCAAACTTTAAGGAATCATCATTCCACTGTTCTCATTTAAATGAGGAAAGGGTTAATACAATTTGAGAAGATAAATTCTGTATTGAGTCTCTATCGACCTGAATGGGCGGAGCATCTGCCACCATGTCCTCTCCGTTAGCTGTACTAACTCCCGCAGAGGACGATGGGACATCAAATTCTTCGCATTGGGTACCCGTGTGAGTCCGTGCTACTGAGGGACACGGCGTGGAGGCAGTCGGAGCATCATTCTCCATGACTAAGCCTAAATTCTTATTAGGTTCAGTTATGTTATTACCTCTGTTGATTTTATTCCAATCTCTACCAAATATGACTGGAAAAGGGGGATCCGGTAATACAGCCATGGCCATTCCCACTACTTTGTGATTCACTGAAACCACACATCGGGCTGTTTTGTAGTACCGGATGTCCCCATGAATACATTTCAGACTAGTTTTTACTTTAGTCCATTGTTGCAGTAAAACGAAACGGGAAGCAACAATAAAAATGTTACTCCCGGAATCAAACATTGCCCTTACTTTCCTACCATTTATAATAACTGCACCTGTATATGGGAGAGATAAAGGGTTAGTCACTGTGGCACAATACCTTTCCCCCTTCACCAAATAGCAATCCATGGGCTCCGAAGTACAGTTAGGGGATAGATGTCCAAGCTCCCCACACTTGAAACTGCGAAGGGGGTTGAATGGTTTATCTCGTTTACGGACGGTAGGCACGGGAGGTTGCCGGGTGAGCTCAGGGGCTGCCCCACGTGCCTGTTGGGTACGACGAGAAAACCGTTCTGATCGCCCCAATTTACAAGCCGCCCAGTGATGCTCCGCAATCTTGATTAATGTGTCCATGTCCTCAAAGTTATGTTTACGGACTTGCTGGGCGATCTGGTCAGGGAGGGCATGCACGAATGTTTCACATGCCGGTAGCTCGGCCATCTTATGGGAGCTATTAATATCTGGTCGTAACCAACGGCATACTTTGCCCCAAGCTTCAAAAGCCTGGGTTCTCAATGGCCTCTCGGGGTCAAACTGCTACTCCCTCCATTCATTCGCCTGCTGTTCCGCAGAAATGCCATAGCGCTTGAACACTTAAAGCTTTAGAGCATCATAATCGGCAGCCTGCTCCTCAGTTAAATCATAATAGGCTCTCTGTGCTGCCCCTTTCAGGTAGGGAGCCAGTAGGTACGCCCATTCCGACCTCGGCCAGGCGTTCCGCTTAGCGGTACGCTCAAAAACCAAAAAATATGTTTCTATATCATCATCTTCAGTTAAGTTTGTCAATTGTGTTGGTAATGACCGAGCAGCTTCTGTCCGAACTGAGGCGGCGGCACGGGCGTCAGCTTCCGCTAGTTGAGTTCTGGTCTCGCCCATCTGTACTTTTAAAGTACGGAGTTTGCCCATTATAGAGGACAGTACGGTGTTCAGGTCTTGTTCTTCAGTCATGTTTTAGAACAAATCCTTGTCAACTACGCCAATTGTGGGAAAAACCCGAGAAAACAAGTCAAAAAACAAGAAAAAAGGTTTGGGGACCGTCCTTGTATATTGCCTAATATATAAGAAAAAACAGATCAAAAGTCTTCAAGATTTGAAAACACAATTGACAGTTTTTACTTTGTGAAATGATCGTTGAAATACAGACAGGATTATGGGAAAAGGAAATGGTTGGCATGAAGCGACATTATGAACAGGAACCGGAAGTAACGTCATTGAAGTGAGTTGGAAGTGATGTGGTCTTTAGGAGCCGGAAGTGATGTTGTTGATGATGACCGGAAGTGATGTAGTTGCGGCCATTTTGTTACCCGGAAGTGGAGGCCATTATTTTTCTTCAGGTTTTCTGTAGAAAGAAGAGATCCAGGTAAGTACCATGTGACACCCATATCTCGCGATAGTTCACTCACCTTTAGGCTCTTTGACTGCCTCCTACTCGCACGTGTGTGACACCCTCAAACACATATAAAAAATGTTACTTTCTTTAAGCAAATTTTAAAACATTTAATGTTTTGAATTCTAGGACAAAATTTATATAAAAAAAAAAAAAATAAAGGGAGTCTATAACTTTTGCATAGTGTTGAGTGTGTATGTATATGAGTAAAAGAGCATATATTTATTAACAGATGTAAGCATCACAGTTATCACCAACTTTAACAAACTAGAATATTAAGTTAGGTGCTGCTCTGTTTAATAAATAATGCGATGGCACAGTTTGCCTGGATGTTGTCCATGAGTCAGTGTGGTATCTTGGTGTATATGTACTGTGGTTACATATAATTTAGGTTCATAATTTAGCTCTATGCTTAACTAATGCCTATTGTGATGGTCAGCACAAGGGACTAGACCATTGCATGCTGGGAAGAGTGGCAGAAAGAGAGTAGAGGGCCCAATAAGAACCTTGGGAATAAGGATATTGCTTGTCCTGTTACTGTTCTGGAAATCCTGAAAGGGGTTTAGATTGTGCCCTATCTATAAGGTCCAGTAATGATTCCCCAAGATGCTAGAGGTCTGATGGCAGAGCAGTTGCCTGGTCCTCCTCATACAGCAAAATGCATAAAGTTCAAAAAACAATATGTAATTGCATGATGGTCACTAGCCTGGTGTCCTTTTAAAAATAAAGCCATCAGTGTCTGAGGAGTGAGGTATAACCCTGCCTTGACCCCACAGGCTAAATCTAGAGTAAGGAAGTGATTAAGGTAAGGGGCCAAATGGAGAATGGAAGAAAGAGGCCAAATTCTAGGGAGAGTGTAATGTGTTTGGGAATGATTTATGGCAGTTGAAGGTAGAGCAATGGATAAGCAACCCAGGTTCTTAGACACGGTTCAACACCTGTACAGAAAGGCCCAGCAGGGCTGCAGTTTTGACTTTTTGTCTTCA
The DNA here is from genome assembly GCF_900747795.2 of Erpetoichthys calabaricus. Classification (NCBI taxonomy): domain Eukaryota; kingdom Metazoa; phylum Chordata; class Cladistia; order Polypteriformes; family Polypteridae; genus Erpetoichthys; species Erpetoichthys calabaricus. Next base: position 108,349,450 of record NC_041401.2, read on the forward strand.
TCTCTCCCTTGTGTTTCCTATATATAATAAAGCCATTTGTTTTAAATCTTTTAGTTTCTTGGAAATTTTCTGGGTAAGTAGGTGTTAGTGGAAATTTGTCAAGATCACCATTCTAATGTTTCCAAGATGGATATCCTTTATTATAACAAGCTCAAATGAGTCCCCCATAAGAACAGCTCAGTTTTTAATAACAAGACAGACAAACATGGGACAGCATCAGTGTTTAAAGCCAGGATAATCTGCATAGCATAATTAAGAAATACATTACATAGCACCAATCAACATACAGATAAATAGTATAATTCATAATGCACCCTGGCGGAGTGGTGGCTCTGAGGCTAAGGAGCAGCGCTGGTATCCCGAAGGTTGCCGGTTCGAATCCCTGTCACTGCCAAAAAGGCCACTGCTCTGCTGGGCCCTTGAGCAAGGCCCTTAACCTGTAATTGCTCCAGGGGCGCTGTACAATGGCTGACCCTGCGCTCTGACCCCAAGGGGTATGCGAAAACTACCAAATTCCTAATACAAGAAATTGTATAAGGCGAAATAAAGAACAAAACAAAAACAAAACCCTATAACTTTGTAGATCTAAAGATTTCCACAACTGCTAAATAGATTAAAAGAAGTTGGCAAACCTATTAAATAGGTACTTCCTACATATAATATTATGTTTAAAAAATTTTTAAATACTATATGATCTCATCATCTTCATGGTAAATGTGCTGGAAATAGATGGTACAGAACATTTTAGTTTGACAGGAAAGGCACACTCCGAACACTTCACAAATGCATAGAATGCTTCCCGTAACAATGAGTTACAACGGTGCTCCCTCATTGTAACGACAGTTGTGATGAATTATAACTTCATCATCATTGAACTACTCAGAAACGGTGAAAGCAGAATGCAAACACTGGGTGTGATTTACTCTGTTTATATGGTAAAAAGATACTGTATGTACTATATTTACTGTATATTGTGTGAATGACACCTAGCAATTTTAAAAGATGAATTCACAACATTTAAATATGTAGAGATAAAGAGAACAAAGCATAAGAATAATACATCTTATATAACATAAACCAACTGTAATTTTTAAAAACTTATTGTAAAATTGTTCACACCCATTAAATGAGAAAGGAAAATCTTGAAATTAAAATGTTATGAGGATGAATTATTTGCGTATATAAGTTAGCAGGACAGCTGATTTAATTCCACAACTGGCATTTTCTAATTAATATAATACATTTAAACTGGTTGTTTTTTTCACAATGAACAAGTATCTCACATTTTTATGGCTTTTTCAGGTGCCATAGAAATCAGTCACCAAGTTAATGATTTCCAAAATTTACATGAATGTTTGATAAATAACTGTTAAACAGGCTACAGGTGTCTAATGAAAATTCTGTAGATATATTATATTACTCAATTATATGGAGTCATTTATTTTCATTTCAACTCTGTGCAGTTATTAATCATAATTTCCTTGACATTCAATATGAAGTAGGTGGGTTTTTTTATCCAAGAGAAGCAAAAGGCTGGAAAATATAATACAGAGTTGCTACTGAGTCAAACCTTCAAGGTTATGGTTGTTTCACTACACTAATAAATATGTGCCAAACTACTGTATACAGCTACTTTAACTTGTGAGAAGTGGGAAGCAGGCGAGGGGATTCCACCCGACCATGTTAAATTTTCATTTGTCTTGTGTTACTTCATAGCCTCCTGGTGATTAGAAGGTGGTACAGTGAACTAATGCCAGATGCCCAACAGCTACAGCCTGAGGTAGAAGGGTTGCCAGTGCCCTGGCTGTCTCCAACTGTTCACTTTAGTTATTGACGTGATTAATCTTTAACTACTGTAATTTGTCACAATCCTTGCTCCTTGTTAGGTCCCGCCAAAGTACTTTTTTTGGTAACCCTGAGCTGCCTAGCCACTATATAGACTACTGTCCCAAAGCCACTACAAATGAATATTCTAATTTATATTGAATACATGTTTCTTACATAAATGCTTCTTAAAATAAATTAATTTGCAATTAAGATTAACACTATATTCTTCAATTTATTTGCTTCCTTTTAGCTGAACAAAAAACACAAACAATATTTTAATGATTTTTGACAGCCTTGGCATATAGTGATTTTATTTCAGTACTTTGTATGGTATGATAGATTCTTTTAAAGGAACTAAAACACTATGTACAAATGCCCAAACATGAATATGGCAGGCATTTTGGCCTAATGGTAAAGAAGAAAGACTTGAATGCAGCACAAATAATATTCAAATACCACATCTGTCACATTATGTATCCTGTTTATTCTTGAATACGTATGCACCTGTTAAAACAGCATGTAAGAGTGTGCAATCGCTGACTGATTTTATCATTCTGTGACTGTTACTGTATATACTCGCGTACAAGTAATCGATCATAAAATCGGACCCCGACTTGTAAGCCTGTTCAAAAATATGACACTTAGATTTTTTTTTACATCTTCTTGCCTCCTGTAGTCTTGCACCAGTTTCTCAGACACATCAAATTTTGTTGCAGCAGCACAGTTACCAATTTCTTTCGCCAATTCAATGACTTTTAATTTAAAACCAGCTTCATATTTTCTTCTGATCGAATGCTCCATCATAGATAAGGGATGCTCTTATAATAAAGGTGTATGAGGGTGTGAGATACAAAAAACACAAAACAGTGTAAACGTCGCTTCGGAATAGTTCGGGTATTACCGTGTGGTCACGTAGGCACAAAATATAGGAAAAAAAAAGGTAGTGTGCTCCGTGGTTACTCGCTTAGGTGGGCGTTAGCATATCATAATCTCTTGGTCCAATAGCGTGAGTTTTCCACAAGCAACTTATACGACCAACATTATAAAATACTGGAAGTTATATGGTAAAATCAAGCCCTGCCTTATCCGCAGGATAACTTAAATGCGAGTATATATGGTATTTTCTAGCAGAAGAAGTTAAAATGATCAGGCTGAAAGTATAGCTAAGTTAACATTGTCTCAAGGGGAAAATGTATCTTTTTACAGAAGCACATTAAATAAATATGTTTTAACAAACAGAAATAACCCCTCTGAAATACACATCAGGATTACAAAAAAGAAACTACTGATTTTTCTATAGATAAAAAGAGCACTCCCAGTCACAGTGAGACATTATGCAGACATATTGCCATTAATATAAAGGCGCACTAGGAGCGTTTCTTGACAAACTTCTACTCAATAATTTTTTGGCTGAAAAGACTCAGTATTAGTGTATCAGTTTATAATAACCAGCAGTTTTGTTTTCATTCTCTCCTCCACTACTACCTTCAGTTGTTTGAGAATGCGTTTGTTCTAGCACTGCCAGTTATATTCTAATTGTGTGCTGTGGTTCTAATGTAGAAAATTTTAATGCTGCTGAATGAGATAGGAAGTTGATGTGACAGGACATAGGGGTAGTAGTAACTAAACGCCTCCTCAAACAATCCTTTGCCATCCTTCCTAGCCCTTGTAAAGGCATTCCCTGTGAGCTATCTCGTTTATAGTTCTATATATTTTGCTTAAGTAGCTTTTGGACGGTGAAATGTTAATGCTGATGTTATTTGTAACATGCATATTTACTGATCCTATGGCTGTTGAACCCATAACTGACCTTGCCTTCTGAATCAGCTTGTTGACTAAGTTGGCTTCTCTTGAGATGATGTTGCTACTCCAGCACACTGCAGCATAGAAAATTGCACTGACCATTACAGAGCTCTAGAATATGTAAAGAATGTCACTACCCACATTAAATGAACACCATCTCCTAACAAAAAAGAGGCTGATCTCACCTCTTTTAATATAGTTTCTCTGTGCTTTTGAAGTAGTCCAGCCTGTCAGTGATATGAACTCCCTAAGTACTTGTAACAGCACCATAAACTCATCCAAATCCATATCTCTGAACTTACCTTTTGACAGGGATGGTTGGATGGTGCTGGAGAAATAAAAAAAACATAATCCTCATTGTGCTGCCAGCTTTGTCCAGATGGGAATAAGGTTTGTGATATAAACCACCAACTGGATCTTCCACTCCAATTTGTGTCTGATGAACACACTAAAGTTTGCCTAAGTGGTCTTTCACAAGAGGACATGTATAGTCCAGGACCAGTATCTCAAAGGTCTTCATGATGTGGGATGTAAAATCTACTATTCTGTAGTCATTAGGTGAAGAGGTGCCTACCTTCTTTGGAAATGGAACAATACAGGATGTTTTCCAAAGCAGCAACACTTTCTGTAGTCCTAGTGGCAAACTAATATATTGATATAGTACAATATATGTAACATATTTGAAATATAATAACCAAATGGTAAATTGTCCTATCTAATATAATATTTTGAAACATAAAATCTGTGTTTGTGAATGGAAAAGAAAGAGAGAAACAGAATGGTATTGCCTTATTGAATTAACAATACATAAGTTTAATTTAAGTTAATTTAGGTTTTAATACTGAATCAGTATAATCGGATACATAGCCATCTTTCACTTATTAACATGACATAGCATAATCTTCCCTTATCTAAAGTAACAAAAAACACAGACAAGCATAAAGATTTGGGACACCCACAGACCAACCCCATATTATTAAAAATAAACTCGAGTTATAAATACATTGGAAAAGGGCAAAAGACATGTTTATACACACAAGTCACAAAGTGACTGCTCCAAGATGGCAACACTTTTGGTTAAGTACAGGCCAAGCAGGAAGAGGCGGGTCCAGGGGGAATGAACACCGGCAGTGATGTCAGAGGTGGTAAGGCTGTCAATCATCTAGGGCTGTGTGTAGAATTCATCCATTCCATTATAAATCCCAATGAACATGAAATGTAACGCATGTGCATGAGCCTATAGCCCCACCCCAGCTCCTCCTAGAATTTTGCATATTTAATATGCAAATCAATACAAATAGCCCCTTCCATTCAGTGTTTTATTAAAAGACAATGGTAAAAGCATATGTAAAAAAAACCTTCAGCGATTGCGAAATGGAGGTCCTACTAAGTGAAATGGAGGCAAGGAAAAGCATACTATTTTGTGGTGTAAACAGTGGTACAAGCAAAAAAAGAAAAATGATGGAGTAGCACAATGTTACAGGGGCATTGAAAAGCTCAGGTTCAGAAAGTCTCACAGTGCCCAAAATTAAAAAAGAAGACATCAAAGTTGCTGTGAAAAGATTCGCAGCCCATCGTCATAGTGTCTGCACCACTGGATGAGGTAGCAAAATTCCAGAGCTCACATTGTTTGAGCAGTGAGTTGCTGCAATAATTGGTGAGACACTTATAATCCGCATTTTACCAGTGGGTGAGGGAGATTCTGACCTCACCCCGGGTGAAGGTGAGATTAAATTTTTTTTCACTTACCATCTATACTTGTGTAATAATTGTGTAATTGTAGTAATTGTGAATTTCCCCTTGGGATTAATAAAGTATCTATCTATCTATCTAATTGGATGTTTTATAACACAAACAAGCAGGCAGCAGATGCAGTATTAGTCAGTCAGTCAGTCATTATCAAAATATTAATCAGTGTTTGTTCTGTCCCAGACAGCATTACAAAAGTTGATCCCCGTGCAAGGAATGTGACTCCAGGCGATGATGATGGTGCTGCTGCTGTCCTGAGCACATCATCAGGTGCTGGCTACGTACTGTGGCGGAAGGCCAGGACCCATGCCCGGCTGGGACTCCCCTTTGAAACTGGGACAGGGGGAGCAGCTGTGGAATACACACTATGTCCCCCGGAATGCGTGGTGGCAGCCCTCCTGGGTTACATCGGGGCAACAGGCGTGGGACTATAGGGTTCAGACCCTTTGGGCTCCGTGGCCACCAACTGGAGAAGCTGCACGGCTTAATGAGCCTGTGTGGGCTGGAATGCAGCCACACCCGGGAGTGCAGCCTAAAATCTTTTAGTTTATTTTTACACACTGCCTCTGGTGTCAGTCTGTGTCGGGTCGTGCCAACCAAGCGCTTTTACAACAGTACACACACCTGCCTCAGGAACTGCTGGGTAACCATCTGGCTGTGTGCTGGCAGAGATGCTGTTCTGGAATCACAAAATGCATTAGTGGATTCTGTAAGAGATGTAGCCAGTGAACTGTGGTATATAAAAGCAGTACAATTTGGTCTTGTCCGCAATGGATGAATGAAGTAGATGAACGTCTGAAGCTGAGCTCCGTTAGCAGCAGTGTTATTATTTCTTATTTTCCAGAGGTATCCTGCATTTATCCAACCAGAGGGTTCTATTACAGTATATGCAAGCATATATAAACATCGCTGGCAAGAAATGGGGTCAGAAAGAAACGGAAAAGAAACTTAAAGTTACATCCAAGCCTAGACAGGCTAGTCCAAGTTCAAGTTCAAGGTACGGCCTATCAGAGACTGACCTGGAACAGACAGGCGAAAGCCCAGACTCCTCTGGACCACGGTCCGCTGCATCGTCTCCAGTTGAGAGCGAAAATGGGAGTGAATGTACAAGTGATGCAGGTCACGAAAGCTCGCCGATTGGAGAAGATCACTTCAAACTGGAAAAGGCCTTGCAATCCGCGCTTTCACCTACTCCTCGCGAGTTGGGAACATTGGCTGTAATAGAGCCCGCCGCTTCACCTACGGTGCATGAAAGCAGAAATGATCTATCCGAACTGAAGGTGATGATCGCTGAGCTCAAGCAAGAGATAAAGAATGATATAAAGAAAGAAATAAATAGTATGCTCAAGACAAACGAGAGGATAAGTGAGAAGACAAGCGAGAAGACAAGTGAGAAGCTGCGGCGGGAGCTGCAAGAGCTGCGGCAGGATAATAAAGACTTGGAGAAATGCGTATATAATCGCTTTGAGGCGGCCTTTAATTGTATGCTGGAAAAATTGAGGAGCACATTCAGGAAAATGCGTCTAAACTGAGCACATTTGGCGATCAGCTGGAGGATGTTAAGCAGACATTCATAACTTGAATTGAAACAGCCGAAAATCTAGCATCCACCGCTGATGGAAAAGCAACAGCCGCGAATTCCGAATGCAAAAAACTCGGATACAGACTTGCTGCTCTGGAAGATGGATGCAGAAGGAATAATATTAGAATTGAAGGTCTACCTGAGAATTGTGAAAATCCAAACCCAATGAAATTCGTAGCTGAACTATTCTCCAAAATAATTGGAGGGGACTTTAAATCAGACACCAAGATAGCTGCAGCTTATCGCATACGGGGATTGAACAACTCTAAGCATAGGACTTTTATTGTGCACTTCGAGAAGTTACAATCAAAGTTAAATGTAATGTCACTTCTCACACAGAAACAAGAGATTATGTTTGAAAATAACCTAATTCGTATTTTCCCTGACTTCTCACCCTCAACAGCTACTAAGCGTGCATCCTATTATAACATTAAACAGCGCTTACGAAAAGCCGATATCAGATACAGGCTCTTGTATCCTGCCAAACTGAAATCGGAGATTTAAGGCAAACATTACATATTTACCAGTAGAGAGGAAGCAGATAAAGAGTTAAGAAAGCTGACCCTGACACTCTCCTGAAATAAGACCGTGAGTCACACCCTGTCATGGCATCGTAAAGAAGATATCACCGGCTGTCTGATCCGCTTGTAATGACACTGGTACCGTAATTATACATCCTTTTCCCTATTTGTTTTTATTTTAATTACAGTTATACACATTTATGTATGTATGTGTGGAAGAAATTAAATTAGTATCCCTTTTCTTTCTTTTTTTACTATTTTAATGGAGACTTTTTAACACCATTCCCTGGGTTTACTATCTTAACATTTCAAGATTGTTGAAGATTTTCTTTTTTTTATATTTTATGCTTATAGTATTTAGACTGTATTGGTAATAGATATCTCTATTTTATTTCACATACACCACTGCTGGGGGCTTGTTTTGTTTTGGACGTGCTCTCTCTCTAGGTATGTCAGAGGACTAGGACTTTGTGAAGTGTGGTTTAGCCTCACGCGGGGAGGCAAAGCGGGGTGGAGGGACTAGGGAGGGAGAGAAAGAGAGCAAGCTATCTCTAATCTATTCTTTTAATCCTTATAATTACCAACATAATAACAGACTGCATGGCAATAACCCCTGGGAAAGTTTGAAATTAAGGTCAAAGCAGTCTCACTTTTGGTTAAGACTACAAAATGACATCAAAAATTCAGAATCAATGTCTCCAAGACGGGACAGTTAATTTTGTGAGCTGGAATGTTAAAGGCCAGAATCATGAATTAAAAAGAAAGTATTCTCTCACCTAACAGGTCTAAATGCTACAATAGTATTTTTACAGGAGACCCACTTATTAAGCAAGGATCAGTTCAGGCTGCAAAAAGACTGGACAGGCCAAATGTTCCATTCCAGCTTTACAAAAAAAACTAGAGGTGTGGGAATTCTTATACATAGAATAGTCTCATTTGTAGTATCAGATTTTGTATCTGATCCTGAAGGGAGATCCATCATTGTTATGGGTAATTTATTTAATTGTAAAGTGATTTTGATACATGTTTATGCACCCAAAGTGGACGATATGGAATTCATCCAAAATGTATTTGCATCCATTCCCAATGTGAACACTCATTAAATTATAATGGCTGGGGATTTTAATTGTGTTTTAAATCCAGACCTAGATAGGTCTCCTGCCACAGGGGCGATGACATCTAACACTGCAAAGACAATTACAAAGTTTATAACTGACCACAACTTATCAGACCCCTAGAGATTTCTAAACTCAAATTCAAGAACATATTCCTTCTACTCACCAGTGCATCATTGCTACTCAAGAATTGATTATTTTTTTGTAGATAACTATTTCTTGCCTACGATTAAATCCTGCAAGTATGACGCTATTGTTATTTACGACCATGCCTCTCTGATCCTGGAGATAAAATCATTATGCCCTACATACTCATCTCACAGATGGCATCTTAACCCACTTTTATTAGCAGACGAGAACTTTACAGAATTTATATCAAAACAAATCAGTTTTTTTCTAGAGACAAGTATATCCTCAGAGGTCTCTGCTGGGACACTCTGGGAAACCCTGAAGGCTTTCCTAAGAGGACAGATTATCTCATATCTTTCCCACAGAAATAAACTGGAAAGCAAGCAGGTATCAAAGCTAACCAACGAAATTACTAGAATAGATGAAGAACACGCCAGGTGTCCAAGTGAGGCTCTTCATAGGAAAAGGCAGGCTCTGCATTCAGAGTTCAACTTCTTAACAAATAAAGAAACTGAACAACTGATTTTTAAATCAAGACATCATTACTATGAACATGGAGAGAAAGCTAATAAGCTTTTAGCTCAACAAATCCACAAGCAAGAAGTTTGCAATGCAATACCAGTAATTACCAACACAAACGGAGACATAATCACTGACCATAAAAATATAATGCACACATTTAGAGACTACTATAAATCCTTATATATATATATATATATATATATATATATATATATATATATATATATATATAATTTTTCTACTGAGTTTAAAGAAGACAAGACACAATCTAATGCATTTCTGGATGCATTACAGATACCACAAATAGATACTCTTAGTGCAGAGGAATTGGATAAACCTCTAGCGCTACCAGAATTACTAGATGCTATAAAGTCACTTCAGAGTGGGAAAGCAGCAGGCCCCAATGGCTACCCTGCCAAATTTTATAAGAAGTTCTCCACTCAGCTAGCTTCCCTCCTATTAGCAACATTAACAGAAGCTAGAGACAATAAAATTCTACCTCAAACTTTTCATCAAGCATCAATCACCGTCTTTCCTAAACAAAATAAGGATGCATTACAATGTGCATCATACAGATCAATTTCACTTCTGAATAATGATGTTAAAATACTCTCCAAAGTCCTAGCTAGAAGGATGGAGAAAGTGCTGCCTTCAGTAATATCACAAGATCAAACTGGATTTATTAAAGGCCGACATTTAGCGTCCAATCTTCAATGCCTGTTTAATGTAATATACTCACCCGCAAAGTCAAATATCCCAGAGATTTTATTATCCTTGGATGCAGAAAAAGCATTTGATATGATTGAATGGAACTACCTTTTCACTACATTGGAGAAATTTGGGTTTGGCCCGAACGTTTGTGCATGGATTAAACTACTGTATACCACTCCAGAAGCTTCAGTTTGTATTAACAACATTAATTCAGACTACTTTAAACTAGAACGTGGTACCAGACAAGGGTGCCCCTTGTCACCACTACTTTTTGCAATCGCCATTGAGCCACTGGCAGTTCACTGTCAAAATGCTTATGAGATAAAGGGGATTATCAGAGAAGGACTTGAACAGAAAATTTCTTTATATGCAGATGATATGGTACTGTATATATCAGACCCACAAAATACTGTGCCTACAGTCCTAACAGCACTAACAGAATTCCAAAAGATTTCTGGTCTCAGAATTAATTCGACTAAAAGTGTGCTCTTTCCAGTGAATTCTCAAGCACACAATATTAGATTGAACACCTTCCCTTTTATCATCGCAAATCAGTTCAAATATCTAGGGGTAAACATCACAAGTAAACATAAAGCTCTTTATCAACAAAATTTTGCTGTCTGTATTGAAAAAATCAAGCAAGACTTGCATAGATGGTCAACCATTTCATCTCACTTTAGCTGGAAGAATTAACATTGTTAAGATGAATATCCTCCCTAAGCTTCTCTTTTTATTTCAAAATATTCAAATATAAGAAATTAGATTCAACCATAACCACATTTATTTGGAATTCAAAACATCCACGTATCCAAAGAGCAACCCTACAAAGGCCAAAGGCAGAAGGTGGCATGGCTCTACCAAACTTTCAATTTTACTACTGGGCAGCAAACATACAACATATTAAAACCTGGACATTGACACAAATAGATGAACATATGCAGGCTTTGTCTGCAATAGAAATGGATTCCTGCAGTTCATTTTTATATTCCTTGCTTTGCGCCCCAATAAATGCAAATTATCGCCAATATACTAATAACCCAATAGTACTTCACTCACTCAGAATATGGAACCAATGTAGGAAACATTTTAAGATAGAGAATCTTTTATCGGTGGCACCACTGCTCGAGAACCACCTTTTTCAACCATCGCAAACATATGCAGTTTTTAATGTCTGCAAAACATTTGGGATTAAATCACTTAGAGATCTGTACATAGACAATGTCTTTGTATCCTATGAACAATTACATTCTAAATTTAACTTTCCAGCAACACATTTCTTTCACTATCTTCAAATTAGAAACTTTGTTAAACAGAACCTGCCCAATTTCCCTCATCTCCCACCTCCCGCTATGCTGGAAAATATATTCATCAGTTTCAAGGACTTAGACAGCATCTCTGCAATATATAAAACCATTTTACAGTCCCTGCCTTTCAAAGGCCCAAGAGGACAATGGGGAAAGGATCTCTCCCTCAACATATCAGAAAAGGAGTGGAAGAGAATTCACTTGAGCTCCATATGTGCAAAGAATACAATTATTCAACTAAAAATTATATATCGAGCACATCTGTGTCGCTTAAAATTGTCCAAAATGTTTCCAGGGCAAGATCCAACCTGTGACTGCTGCAATCAAGTTCCAGCCTCACTGGGTCATATGTTTTGGGCCTGCACCAAACTAACATCATTCTGGACCAAGATTTTTAAGTGCCTTTCAGACAGCCTTGGTGTCACAATCCCTCCTAATCCACTAATAGCTGTGTTTGGTGTTCTTCCAGATGGGCTTAAAGTGGAGAAGGACAAACAAACTGTAATTGCCTTTACTACACTATTGGCACGTAGACTTATCTTGCTCAACTGGAAGAATCCTAACTCTTCCCTTTTAAGTCAATGGGTAACTGATGTTATATATTATTTGAAATTGGAAACAATAAAATGCTCACTTAGAGGATCTGTGCAGAAACTCTTCCAAACCTGGCTGGATCTAATCAATAACATTTTAGAATAAGCTTTTAAAGTACTGAGGAGGCAGATTCCCTATTTTTTTTTAATCTATATTCACTTATTACTCTATCTATTTGCTTATTTTTACTAAGTTTAAGTTTTATTCTGCTGGCCATGCTCTCTTTCTCTGCGGTGGGGGTTGATTTGTTTTCAATCCTATTCTTGTAAAATTGTTGTATTTGTATGGAATGTTGTGTTGTTTCAATAAAATCAATAAAAAAAGCAGTACTATTTAATATTGATCAGAAATCAAATGAAAGCACAAGAGAAATGTGTCAGATACAGATGACAACTTGCAGAGTTTCGGTGTTTTCATAACTGATGGCATGTAAGATGTAATTGGGACTGAGCTCAGACATGCACAACAACTAATCCAGCAGCACACACTGAAACCGAAATTCAGGGTGTACATGTGGATTGGTGTCAGTTGTGACGAGCTGCTGGCTTTTTCTACACTCAGTGTATGTAATTCAAAAGTCTGAGGCTGAAGTGTACTGGTCAACAAACCCATCATTTGAAATACTGTATCTTATGGATCACAGTTTACAAGTGAAAAACATGTCAGCTTACTTGTCAGATGTCTGCATTTTGTTACCTGTTACTTTGCAAAGTAGTGAGAAATCCCTTTTGAAGATGATGAAACTGTTCTTTGATGCACTGATAGAGTGATTCACTAGTTACACATACCTGAGCAAAATGTGGTTATGGACAAAACATTTATGGTTTGCACAGGTCATTTGGCAATGAATTGATGCAAAACCTGGTGTAGTTACTGAATTGGATGTACAGTATAGTATCTCTGCTGAGCAGCAGGTAAAGTTCGTTTGTGACTGGACAAGAGAGTCTGCAAACTGGCCTAAACTGCTAATGTGTTTTTATTTTTAATTTTTAAATTTATTTTCATTTTTAATTCATTTTAGTATAACAAATGAAAATATCTGATGTTATATCAGACTCTCTTTTCTTAATAATTGACATGGAATAATGTGATCTGAAGGCTATCAAATATCATTTTAAGCTTTGACATTGCATACCCTGGCTGTTTCCCAGAAAAGAAAGAGACAATACCATTAGCGATAGCGGCCCCTTTCGACCTAGGGTGGGATTGCTTATCCAAAATGAGTCAGGAGGGTGATCCACAGACACACATGCATGGCACTATGCAAAAGCAGAAATAAAATGCTTCCTTTCTTCCTAGTTTTAACAATAATAATTGTTTAAAATAACTATAAAACAGGATATACGGGTTCAGCACAAGCCATCCTGTTTTTCCCATTCTGTTACACATCAAGGACGATAATAACTGATGCATATGTCATTGATTTGTCCATTCTTTAGTGATTGAATCATCTTAATACATTAAAAATTAATGGATTCCATTAATTAATACTGTAATTTGGCTTACCTTATCTTCTACAGGGTATTAATAAGTGAGATTTCATAAGAGTCTTGGATTTGTGTGTGTAGTTTTTTAGGGTACTGTGCTATGTTTAGTTGAGTTATTCACTGCTGTTTTACAAATGCAGTACCAGGCCCAAAGCAGAAGCCAGCAATGGATAAGATGCCATTTCTGGGTCCACACACATCCACAGGGCCAATTTTGAGTCATTATGCCACCCAACATGCATGCTTTTGGAATTGTGGACGAAAACCAGAGTACTTGGAAAACCCCACATAGACACGGGGTGCACACAGACAGCACAGGACGAGAATCTGGGATTGAGAAGACATGATGCATCAGAGAGACTGTGCAGACCCTCTTGTTTAGTATAGTTATAAAAGGCACTAAATTTGAAATGACTTGTTTTAGATTATCAGCTTTTTCCATTTAGTGTACTGCACAATTGTCTTTTACATTCTGCATTTACTCAATTCTTTGTATTTCACTGAATTCATTTCTTTTCATTTATACAATTTAATCTTGCAAATTGCTGTTTAAATGGTCTGAGGTGGTCTTCCCTATGACCCACTGCATAAAATAAAGTGGTATTGATCCAGTGGTTTAAAAACAGAAAATTGAAAATTGGCACAGTCATTTGTATTTTCCTAGGGTTAATGTGAAGGCAGTTCTTTATTATTAAAATTAATACTTCATTTAAGATATGAATAATTACTATGTGCTCATGTCATTTTATGTATCAAAACTGAGGTCAATCTATCACACTTTTATACACATTAACAGGGAATCACTTTTGCCACAAAGTTGTTCATTTTTGCTGCATTTGAAATTCATAAAATAAGTGACATGCCTTCAGCAGAGCTGAAATGCTGTATTTAAAAATGTCATGTCACATTATGGGATGTTTTTATTAACTTTAGACAACATTTATATTAGGTCTGCACACACTGTCAGAAGTGACATTTAAGTAACACTTGCGGCAATAGACACATTTAAGCAGATGTAGATAACCAAGCCTTCCAATTTTCACTTTGTTGAATTTCCCTTCACTTAAATCTTTCTATGTTAAAAATAATAACAGCTGATAGCAGTACATTGCCCTGATTATTCTTTTACACAAGGCCTGTTTTATGTGCTATCTGCCATCCCTTCACAAATACCACATCGGGCAAAGCAGAAATCAACCATGGATGGGAAGCCATTGATAATTGCCAGAGTCACCCATCATAACTTGGACTAACCCCGAGTTTGGACATTCTTAGGATAACCAAGAGTTTGGTTGCTCGCCATCTGTTCTTTCCATAAGTCTACTGTATTCAGAAAGATGTAAGGATCTACCTCAAAGTTAAACCAAGGCCAAACCAAATACTTGAGTCTTTCTTTGGAACATAGAAAGTAATGTGAGCTGTCAAGCAAAGATTGTCATTTTTAGGTTTTGAGCCATTTTTCTTGTTTTATCATCTTTTATTGAACCACTTCATTCCAGTTGTCTTATTATAAGAAATGGTTTGTAAGAAAAAAAAGGAAAGACTAGTTCTACCAAGTTTCATGTATTGTGGAGGATTATAGAATTGTGCTCCAAGCAATTTTCAACAATGATTGAAGGTAAATCTTAAAAATACGTTCCAACATATTTTCCAAAAAAGAATGTGCTGAATACAGTAATCCCTCCTCCATCGCGGGTGTTGCGTTCCAGAGCCACCCGCGAAATAAGAAAATCCGCGAAGTAGAAACCATATGTTTATATGGTTATTTTTATATTGTCATGCTTGGGTCACAGATTTGCGCAGAAACACAGGAGGTTGTAGAGAGACAGGAACGTTATTCAAACACTGCAAACAAACATTTGTCTCTTTTTCAAAAGTTTAAACTGTGCTCCATGACAAGACAGAGATGACAGTTCCGTCTCACAATTAAAAGAATGCAAACATATCTTCCTCTTCAAAGGAGTGTGTCAGGAGCAGATCATGTCACAGAGATAGAGAAAAGCAAACAAATCAATGTTTGGCTTTTAAGTATGTGAAGCACCGGGGCACAAAGCTGTTGAAGGCGGCAGCTCACACCCCCTCCGTCAGGAGCAGACAAAGAGAGAGAGAGAGAGAGATAGAGAGACAGAGTTTGTTTTTCAAGCAAAAATCAATACGTGCCCTTCGAGCTTTTAAGTATGCGAAGCACCGACATGCTGCACAAACGATAGCAACGTGAAGATAATCTTTCAGCATTTTTAGACGAGCGTCCGTATCGTCTAGGTGTGCGAACAGCCCCCCTGCTCAATCCCCATAAGTCAGGATCACAGAAAGTCAGCGCAAGAGAGAAAGAAAAGTAAGCAATCTAGCTTCTCAGCCATCTGCCAATAGCGTCCCTTGTATGAAATCAACTGGGCAAACCAACTGAGGAAGCATGTACCAGAAATTAAAAGACCCATTGTCCGCAGAAACCCGCGAAGCAGCGAAAAATCCGCGATATATATTTAAATATGCTTACATATAAAATCCGCGATGGAGTGAAGCCGCGAAAGGCGAAGCGCGATATAGCGAGGGATTACTGTATAGCAAAACACAATATTTCGATTTAATTACCAAAATGGAACGACACCAGTGAAGACTGAGATTTTCTAAGTGATGTGTATTCATATTTAAAAAGTGCAAATTACAAAAACTACAGTTGAATTAGACAGTTAGGATTTCACTGTAACTGAAGAGTTCACATTTTATTGTGAGTTGCAGACATTCATATAAATTATTTGGTTATAAACATTTTCCCATTTTATAATTATCAGACAATGAACAAAAACATATTTTCAGTTGTACAGCCAAAAAGAATAAATGAGTCAGTAAGATTTACAGTATCATAATAATGTTAGCTGCACGTCTTCTAATAGTTCATTTAAAGAGGTGCTCAGGAATGCCAGTGCTGCACTGCTGACAATATATAGTATGACTTATAGCCAGAAAATATATTTTCAACAAACGTAATACATGTAATGAGATATAAGAAACCTTAAAAGTTTTTTGGAGTACCCTGGTGATCCAAAAGAACATAAGAAAACAGTTGAAATATAGTTTGTCTAGTTTTAGACACAAGCCTTCTTTTGACTGCCCCAAGATGGTGCTGGAGCCAGATGTGACGTCTACATATTGGAAGGGGTGGGTTCAAGAGGGGAGAAACCGGATGTGACTTCATAGACTAGGGAGCTGTCAATCATCCTTTCTGCAGAGGGGAGAAGTAAGAAGGCATTAGACAACAGCACCACCCTCTGGTCTGGAGTATAACAGTTATTAAATGAGCCCTGAGGTTGTGTCCCAGATGCACATATATGAGAATGTCTTACATTTACATTTGTTGGGGGTTTGGATTGGGAGGCAGTAGGCTACTCACTGTAACAGAGGGATTCATCTTGAGGAGGAGCTTGTATTGCTAGTTGCTATTTCAAATTTCTGTTTCATCCTAACATGGAGTCCACAGGCTTTGCTATACCAACTGGCTCATGTCAAAAGTGGGTGCACATCTGTACAATTTAGGTAAACAAAACAAGCCTAACAAACTTTATTTATAGAACATGTCATGTAAGCTGTGTATTTTTGTAACCCCCTCTTGAGTCGTATTACTAAATCAAGACAAGCAAAATGTTTTTGTTGACTGTTCTATGAAGCAAAACACACTTTGGTCAAAAATTTTTAAATTTCACAATTAAATTTTACTGTGAAAATGTTGTTAAATGCACCTAAGTGAATGCAAAAGAAAATATAGAGTCGTAAAAGTAGAATATAAATTCAATTTCCTTGTTTATAATACTGAAATGCATCAGAGCTGTTTTGCTGCCTGTTGAACATTTGTTGGTTTTTCTGTTAACAGTGAATGCTGTACATCATACCCTGCACTGTGTCTCTAAGTTTTCCATTCATACTCTGTTTTTATTCACACATCTTAAAGAAATATACATTAGTTAACTGGTGTCTTTATTTTTATCCAGTCAATGCAATATGAACAGAAATAGCTTAATATACAGAAAAAGAATGCGTTGAACATCATAGATAGCTAGAACTACCCCTGAATTGTGTATGTTTACTAGTGATAAGCAAACCCCATGAAGTTCGCTTTACTGTGAGTCCAGCAAAATCGCATAAAAGACGGGAACTTCACTGACCTCCATGAAATACATTGAAGTCCATAGGGAAAGATGAACTGAACTATATTTGGTTCCGGATTAGAATGGTGCAGTGGTCTTTTAAGTATCCCAGAGGGCTAGAGAAGCATCTGCTACATATGCTGGATCAATTATTTTAAACAAAAAATGTGATCGGAGGTGTGACGCAGCTGACTGCACTACTGTGCCTTAAACAACAAAAGATGCAGATGGAACAATAACCACAAACAAAATACAACAAATGGTCACAAACTAGCAATAATTAAATAAAATTTAGATCAGTGCGCTTACATGTTACTGTACTGGAAGTGTCATTGTGGGACAAGCTCATTTCATTGTTTAAAGTTTGTCTTTTTTTGTTTCTAGTCTATTTGCGCAGATGCTTTGTACTATTTACTTCATGAGGAAACACCACATAAACAGTAATAAATCTTTCATTATTGTTATTATTTCACAAGGTCGCATGTGTTTTCTTTTCCAAGGAGAAAGAGAGAGGGCTCCTTTTAAGGCTTGTTCTGAATCGTAGCTTTAGCACATGGCTAATTATGTTCACAAACCAGCCATATGATGCTGCACTGCCAGCTCACAGGGATCAGTTTTACAGTATATACTGTATTTGATAGCAGTAATGTACCTCTCAAGTAAAAATACTGCAAGTTTGTCTTTTTTTTAAAACACATGTGGGGTGGAAAGCTGGAGTACTGATTGGATTGTAACATCATTAACAACCTTACAATTACAGTAATCCCTCGCTACTTCGCGGTTCATTTTTCGCGGATTCATGACTTCGCGGGTTTTTAAATACAAGTGATTGCCCGCCTATCGCGGAAGTTATGTTCCAGACCCATCAGCAACAGGAGAAAATCCGCGATATAGAAAGACCATATAAATAAACATTTTTATAGTTTAAGCCTTAAAATACCCATCCCACATGCTTTAAACACGTGTAAACTTAAAAAACACACTTTGTTAACACATAAGGATATGAGTAACATCTCACTATTATAAAACATTTTAACTTCACGCAAGACAAGACAGTGAGACAGGAAAATAGGTGCTGTACAGGCTTTTAAATTATTGACACGCAGAGCGACAAGCAGCACAAAGCCAGCACAAAGTCCACTTCTCCTTAGCGTTCATTCAGCTCCCCACCCCCTTGACAATGCGAAGTGGCAGGAGCGTACTGCGCCTCCGGGGAGGGGGGTTTGAGCGAACGTGCGTTCAGCCCTCACACACCCCGACTCCTCTTCCTCCTTCCGAATGCGCAGAGCGACAAGCAGGCATTTTGGCAGAAGCAGCACAAAGTCCATTTCTGCTCAGCGTGAGTTCCGCTGCCCCCCTTCACAAAGCGAGTGCAGACACATCGACGTCTGATCGCTGCGTGCAGTGTGCAGTGTTGGTCTGCGGTGTTTAAGAATGTAGAAAGTGTTTAAGAGCATAGGAAGTGTTTATAAGAGTGTGGGAAAGGTTAACAAGAGAATGAGAAAGGTTTATAAGAGTGTGGGAAGGGTTTATAAAGCCTTAAAATATGTATAAATAATAAAATAAATATAGGTTGCTACTTCGCGGATTTTCACCTATCACGGGGGGCTCTGGAACGTAACCCCGCGATAGGTGAGGGATGACTGTATAACAATCTTACAGTGTGTATGGATGAAAATTCTGCGAATGACCACTACAGATTTGTGACGTCACACTGACCTTGGAAAGCATCATGGCGAGGGGCAGCAAAAAAAATATTTTGTGTAAGCCAACTGCAAGTCAAAATTCCAGGAGACTACTGAGTGAACAGGATCAACTCTGAAAACCACATACTCACTGTGAAAAATGCTTTACACCAAACACTAAAGTTTGCCTTTCTTAACGAGTAATACAATGAAGAAATAACCTTTTATGATCCAGTTACACATGCATCACATAAAATTTTCATTATCTATCAAATGATTCACAAAAATTTAAATACCCCAATAATATTCTTGAGCAGTTCTCACTGCAAATAAACTAGAGTGATCGGTGATTTCACCCCTTTTATTAAAAGCAGTAGTAGACCAAGAACTTTACAAATACACATAGATAGACTTCAACTTCTGAAGCATGTGTGTTAAACACTAAAGATAATGTGTGAGTTGGGTGACTTGCTCTAAAAAGAGATTAAAATTGCTAGCTGTTGATTGTATTTCACACCCATGAAGAACATAATATAATAACCATTACATTGCTTCCCACAACCAAATCGAATCCTAATTATGACTCATTAACTATGCAAATCAATATAAATAGCCACTTGAGTTCAGCATTCTGTGAAAAGACAATGGCAAAAGCACTGGGAAAATTGAAGAATTTCAGTGAATACCAAGCGGAGGCAAGGAAAAACGTACTATTTGTTGGCATAAGCAGTGGTATAAACAACAAAAGGAAGTTGATTGAGAGACATAGAGCGGCAGAGAAACTTGAAATTTCAAGTTCAGAAAGTGGTACAGTGCTCGAAATAAAAAAGTAGTGGTCAGATATCAAAGTCACCGTGAAAAGGCAAGTCGTAGCCCACCATCTGAGTGTCATATGGAAGCGTATTAGGGTACAGAGAAAAGAAAAAAAAAATACCAACACAGTTTGGCGGGGAAATGTTGAAATGTTAACCTTGAAATTTCCACTTTAATCGTGTAGTTTATTTTGTCATTTAAAGTAGAACTTCATAAACTTCATCTTAAAATTGTTTAATTTACTAGTTTCTCAAATCCCATCCTAATTACAGTAGCACGTTAAATGCGTCATATTATATGTGTTCTTCTTTGTGCTGTGTGTGTGAATCACTATGTGCTTCTTAAATGGGCTTTCTCTTATGCCAACAGGACACAGAATACATTGCATTCATGATATTACAGCTCTGTGAACAATTTAAATATTAAGATGTATACCTGATATCATTTTCATGATGGTAGGAATTAAAGCATGTATTAAACATGGGGGCATGGTGGCGCAGTGGTGGTGACGAGCTGGCACCCCATCAAGAGATTGTTCCTGCCTTCCGCAAGATAATTGCTGTTCGACTCTCGATGAAATAATTTATTGCAGCAGTGCTGTCTCTTTCAAACGTACTAACCCCAAATTCCTGCCCTTCCTTTTCTTTCTCCAAGAAACTAATCACCACACAATCAGCTCTGTAATAAATGTCAAGCCATCCATAAGCTTAGAACACCAATTCTTCAAAACCTTTAAGGAACATTGAAATATCTTCATTAGTACATGTTTAATTATTCCATCCATCTATCCATCCAGGGTCATGCCAGTCCCAGGAAGCATACAGCACGAGGCAGGAACAATCCCTGGATGGGGCGTCAGCTCATTACTACCACTGTCCACAGTACCAACATGTTTAATTATTGACAGTATAGATTATTTTAGTGAAGTTAAAAATGTACCTGTATAATTTAATATACATACGTTACTGCATTTCATCTTAAAAATGATATCAAGAGCTCCAAGAAGATAGCGCCTGGAAATCTAAATCGACTTAGAAGCCAGTCATCATCATGTGTAAATACACCCTCTCTTCTATTGAATTGAATTGAATTTATTGTTATTGTATGGTACAATGAGATTCAATATGCAAATCCTCCATCAACTTATTTTCCTATAAAATGATAAAATAACAACTGCAACAACAATAATAATAATAGTAATAATAATACAATAGGGCAGCACGGTGGCACAATGGTAGTGCTGCTGCCTCGCAGTAAGGAGATCTGGGTTCGCTTCCCGGGTCCTCCCTGCATGGAGTTTACATGTTCTCCCCGTGTCTGCATGGGTTTCATCCGGGTGCTCCGGTTTCCTCCCACTGTCCAAAGACATGCAGGTTAGGTGCATTGGCGATCCTAAATTGTCCCGTGTGTGTGTGTGTGTGTGTGTGTGTGTGTGTGTGTGTGTGTGTGCCCTGCAGTGGGCTGGCGCCCTGCCTGGGATTTGTTCCTGCCTTATGCCCTGTGTTGGCTGGGATTGGCTCCAGCAGACCCCCGTGACACAGTGTTAGGATATAGTGGGTTGGACAATGACTGACTGACTAATACAATAAAAAAACTATTAAAATATTACAATATGAATGCATAAGTGGCTCAGAATGTGCAATATTACATCTGTAATGCAAGCTTACAGTGAGGTAATTGTACTTAGTTCTAATAGAAACACTTGATGGAATGATTGAGAGCATTTATAGCTCTTGGGATGAAACTGTTTCTGAACCACAAGGTCCCTATAGGAAAGGCACTGAAGCATTTGCCAGATGGGAGAAATTCATATAGATAGTGCCCATGGCTGAGGAAGTTTGTGGTAGATGCTGTACCCCGATTATTTTCTCCACTCTTGACACAATCTGCCATAGAGCTTTCTAATCAGCTGCTGTAGAACTGTGATTCCACCCTCCGATACAGTGGGTTAAAATACTCTGAGTGGTGCACTAAGAGTAACAACGCTAAAGCAATTTTGGTATTTGGAATAGTTTGGCCATTCTGTGCACTATTATATGGTTTCAAGTTGATTACAATCAGATGCCTTAAACCAGTAAACAATATGCAGTTAATTTCAGTGTACTTGATAAAGCCGCGTGAGGGATGTGAACCTAAAAAAGAAAGGGAAACCCCACAGGAACAGAAGCACTGCTTTAACGCTGGATTCTGCCAGTTTGCAAAACTGAACCGAAAACTTGTGTATGTAGTGGATTGAACTGGCGTGAGAATGTGCATGGCTTTACACCAAGTTTAGTTTTTATACTTCACGATGTAAGTGTGGAAACGGCATACCCAACATTTTTGTGTGTATGCATTGTTTATACAAGAGGCCCCAGGACAGGAAGTGACGGCAGAATCTTGCGTACTCCAGTAAACATTCATACTTTAGTTTTAAAATGTTGGCATACACTTCTACCATTGCAGACATCAGGAGGTACTTTTGAGATGCACATTAGACTAGCACCGAGGAGTAACACAAGTTTAGGAAACTAGATGCTGTATTCTGCATGCGGTATATGCCAAAATGAGTTATAGCACAAAATATTGCAATAAAAACTACTTATGAAAAATGTATTCTAAAAGAATTATGTTTTGAGCCAAAAATTCTTTTAGTTGAGAAATTAATGTTCAAGAGGTTTTATCATTGATCAGGCTTATCCTTACCAGAGAAACATATTTTAACTCCAAGACCATTAATGCTGTTTGATCAAAACTTGAAGTTCAACAGTCTGTAGTAGTAAAGTCACTGAGCGCAGTTCTCTTAATTAGGGAAGTACTTATGAAAAGCACTTTCTTAAAGGAATATATGAAATAATGCTAGTTGACTGCATTCCAAAAATGCAATTAGAAGCTAGAAACTTGCAAGCAATTCTAATCATTATGATGAAAGCAGGGAGGCATCGTGGTGCCAGGGTTAGTCTTGTTACCTCATAGCTCCATATCCTGTGCCCTGAGTCTCCTGTTTTTCATCCCACATCCCAAAGATGTGTTTTAGGCCATGTCTGGTATGTGAGGATGTATGCATGAGTCTGCTATGTCCAGGTACTTGCCTTACTATCAAAGGTTGAAGGGTTATCTATGAGCTCCCTGTATCCCATAACTGGATAAGAGATTTATAAATTTGGTCGAATACAGTTTAAATCTGTCCTTAAAATAAATAGTCATCAAATAGGACAGGGAAGAAATTTCCATATATCCAAAGGCAGGGTTGATTTCAGACGTTAGTGAGTATTTCAGAGCCAAGGATATATTTGTAATACTATCTTTGACTTACAGCCAAGAGATTAAATTCGAATGGCACCAAACTCACCAGCCATAATGTAAATTATGGCAATGAATAGGAAACAAAACTAAATATAGTAAATATGTCTGCAGTTGTTTTTTTTAAACCAATACATATATAGCCTCTTCAATATCTGTTGGTTTGCAATTCCACTCTTTATGGCCCCAGTAACTGATTTATCTGACATCCACATTTTTATACTTGTAGTGTCAAGGTATCAAGTTCCCTGAGGACTACTGTAAATGAGCACCCCATGAAGAAAAAGAAACTGGCATCTTTGATGTAGGCAGGCAAACACGAGTTTAAGGTTTTAAAGGTGACAAAGTTATATCAACACATGAGCTAACTGGGAGCAAGTAGAGTTTTACTAACACTAGAACTACATTGTCTGAAAGAAGTGTTACTAGGAAGGATTAGAGATACTGTTCTGAAACACATACTTGTGTGTAAAGTACATATGCCTAAATACTGTGTAAAATCCTCACAGATACAGATCCCCATGTTTAAAGGATGTGTTGCTCCATTTGCTCTTAGCTTCTGCTTATAGTGGAATACGAATCCACTTCCTACTGTGGTTTGATTTTATTCATATCATTTATGACTCAAGTTCGATTTCATCACACAAGATAAATTAACATATTTTCTTGGCACGCCTGGTATTTCCTCCTCATTCATATTGGTTATTTCCCATCAAAGTGAAACATAATTACACAAATGTGCTTTAAATCGTTACATTTAACAGAACACTTGCCCGTATTTTCTATCTTACCCATATTGCAGCTATAAATTTCAGTATTACACTGCAAGCAGGCTTTGCAGGAAGGTGTAATCTACTCACTTATGAGGAAGACTTATGGGATGAATTTTCAATCAAATCTTACTTGTGAGGTTATTCATAACTCAGATTTCATAAGTCTCTGAGATGTGTGTTTTTTTATGTATTTTACCATTTTATGTGTGTAAATCATTGCTCTTTCACAAATGCAGTCTCAGTGTTTCTCTGATTGGTCAACCATAGTAAAAAAATGCTGCATTGTTTCTAATAATTGCAACTAGGAAAGGAATTTTCTTAGTTATTTTATTATATACTGTATAAGTGAGTGAAGTGAACTTTTTGTAAAATGGCATAAGTGTTTCAATACATTTTTAATGGTTTGTGATACGGACCCCTGAAATTGATAAATGATAACCTGAATACAAAAACATAAAGAGGCAAATAGTGGGAGAGTTAAGTACTAAATCAGGGCAGTGGAATTTTAAGCTTTTAAGTCAATTAAATTTATTTCTTGAAGGCACACTTTTCATTCATCATATTGAAGTATTGTCCACATTTTGCTATTCTAAGATTAGAACTAAACATAAAATAACATCAAGCTCATAAAAACACAGTGTGATGCTTTCAAATATGTATTTATTTATAGATGTTGTTTCTTTGACTGAGTGTTTGTGTGGCTGCCTTACAGCACCAGAGACCTACAGTAAGTTCAAATTCTAGCCTAGTCCCTGCCCAGGCGTAGCAAGAGGACAGACAAGGCAGGTGATTGTCTAGGGCCCCGAACTGGGAGGGGGTCCCCTGGGGCACCCGCTTACATAAGTACTCACTGTGATGACATTGAAACATAGCATCAACACACTACAACGACATAATCGAAATCCCCCTTAAGAGGGGCTCCAATCACTACTGCATGAGTGTTTGTGATGAACGTTACGTTCTACCCAAGCCCATACTTTTTAGGTTCACAGGCTACTTTAAATTTGGCCCATTAGCACAAATATGCAATAACAAGGACAAGCCCAGTGCTGCCATATGTAACCCTGCAATCCTTTAGTGGATTAGAAAATGAACAAATAATATACAACATAAAGCAGTAAAATCCCAAGATGAATACATAGTAATCTGCAAAATAACAGCTCATATAAAATACCATTATTCTTATATTAAAATATGAGCTGAGCGACTTATTTTTCATTTTTTTTTAATTTAAGGGAATTTATATAAAGCTGAAATAGGTTGTTATAACTAGAGGATGAAACTTAAAATAAAACAAAGCTTGAAAGATTCAGGATAATGCACAAATTCTATAAAGAGCTCTGAACTGACGAAGAAAGAGCCACTTCTCTATCGATTTTGGCAACTTATGAAAATTCATATGTAACCCGTTTAACCTGCCTTCAAAATTCTGTTAAATTCTGAGTTCTTTGAGTTGTCTTTATAAAAAGGTGGTGTTTAGCATATTGTTTTACTGTGAAAGAGAAATGGCTTTATACAAAAATTGCTGATATTGTAATAATGTCTCTGAAGAACATTATTGTTGCTCTCACATTTCCCAGCAGCAATTTGGCAATTTGTGTCAAGCTGACTTTATCACCAATAGTATCATGTCATGTAGATTGTTAACTTATTCTTCTCTGTACAATACCTAATAATCTAGTAATGCTCAAACTGCAAAGCAGGTCTTTTTTTTGAATTAGTATTCCATTTATCTTGCAACGCAGCTTGGATCTGAATGTTTATTTGCTTGGCAGCCCTAGATAGTGCTTATTTTTTTAATCTTTTATTGATGTACATTTAAAGTCTATATTATTTCATTGCTGAGATATATCAGTTGACTCATTTCCCATGATACTTTCAAAATTAGTTTGTATTAGTGTTTGATGTACATCTACTTGCTGCATCATTCTAAAACACATTCAAGGCTCTTTGAGGAGTGGTAGTATGCAGTAGCCATTATTGTTGGGTGTGTCCACCTAACAAAAGGCCCATTGATTATTCCAGCAGTTATCTCCACTGTACACAGCTAGAGCGCAATCTTTGTGAGGATAGCATTACAAATAACACACACACTATATTATATTTTGCCAGAGTAAGATTCATTCACAAATATAAATATATGCCTGTTAACATTTCTGTGACAGCTTGGTTCCAACTACTTCCGTAATTCTGTGGAATATGCACGTTCTCCCATAGTGTGTGTGGGTTTTCTCCAGGCATGCTGGTTTCCTTCTACATTGTATACATTTCAGGTTGGATTGGCTGGCAATGCTAAATATGCCAATTATGATGTTGTTTGGGTGTGTGTGTTTCCTGTACAATATCATAATTATTTCAGTCATTTCTTTTAGTTACCACATTTTCAATTCAAGGGAAATGAGAGATGGAGCCTGTAGTGGAAACAGAGGAATTGACGGTCAATTCCATAGAGTAAAGCAGGCTCAGAATATTATATTATTCAATATTTCTATTATGGGAGGACAGAGCCTAACCTGGAAGCACTGGACAGAAGGAAGAAAGCAGGCCCAATCACACATATATACCAATAACCATGTTCACAATCACTCAGGTGCCAAATTGGCACTGCTAATATATCTAACACTTCTTTGGGATAGACAGATAGATACAGTAGATAGATAGATAGATAGATAGATAGATAGATAGATAGATAGATAGATAGATAGATAGATAGATAGATAGATAGATAGATAGATAATACTTTTTTTGTCTCCAAGGGGTAATTAGGACTTTACAGAAGCTCAAGAAAATAACAAACAATGCCCACTGCCCCCCCCCCCCCCCAAAAAAAATGATAATGATGAGGGAGCGATTTGACATTGTTGATGGTCGAGGGAAGGGCAGGACTCAAAATAAATGCTGGGCCACCCCATTTACTTGCAAAATAAAAGAACTGAAAATAATAGGCTCCTGATAGCACGATGCGTTAACAAAAACAATCTTTAGTTATTGGCTTCATAACAAAAGACCCAGGAGAGGGGTGCAGTCACAGGGTAGGAGCTTCAGAACGTAGGTAACTCATCTCCTAAATGAGATGACAGTGTTCGAGAAAACCTCACTTTTATAGCTGCTGGACCTAAGGGGTGGGGTTGATTGCCTTCAGTGGGCATCTTCTCTGAGCTGTGGGGGATAAGATAGTTAGCGATTACACCCCCTGCTGTCCTAGGATGGTAGTGCTTACCTCAGATGAGCCTGGAAGGAGACCCTTGGATACTCATGCGTGACACTATTTAATAACATGCTTGTAGGTGTAAGTAGGATGGATCAAATTGTGGTCAGATCTGCCAAGTTGTGTCACCTGTTGACATTTAAAGGCCTGTAACATTTAAATAAAGCAGGTCCAACTTATTGTGTCAAAGAATAAAATATGATATATACTGATGGAAGTTTGTTATTGTTCCATCCAGAGTTTCTCTGCTTGAAGTCACCACTATTTGTAGGTCTGAATGATTCATTAGAGTGTTAATTACAGAGTAAATCATCTCTGTTTCTGTAAAGTGCTATAATAAATGTAATCAATAATTATTTTCATTATCAATAGTTTATGCGAAAACTTAAACCATGTGGGAAAAGGTAAGAGGCTTATATCAGTTTTGCATTTAGTTTTCTAAAAACAGCACCAAAGCTAATTTAACCATCTGCAGCATGAAGACTGGACTGAACTGGACTCAAGTCACCTTTTCATTTTTCTTTTCACATTTTTTTATTGTCCGGAAATCCTATTTGGGTGGAGTTTTTTGGGCTGGTGATTGTAATCTGTGTTTATATGCTTTATTTATTATAAGTATCACTTTTCACAGCAAGCCTTCTCACAAGTACTCTAAACTGAATAAAGAATATATTACTAAGCACCCCAAAAAGAGTGTTTCTGCAAACAATTTAATGGTCCTATATTTATATAACGCTACATTCACAGCCAACTGTTATTTTTTCTGTGTGCCTAATTGATTTTAATTTGGGACTACAACCATCACTAAACCCTTAAGTAATGGCCCTCCTATTCCCAAACATTACAGATTAAATGAATGGAAAGTGCTTAAATTGTAGATATATATGAAATAAGTATACTATATGAAATTGGGTTATTTATAATCTATATACACTGTAACAATAAACACTGAATTGACTTTTAACATAAAACAAACACAATTATTGCACTTCAGGTTTGAGGATTAAATTGAAATAGAATATGCTGATGTTATGATTATCTTGATTTGGTTTAATTATATATATTATCATGCTGTACTCCCATAAAGAAATAATTTTAGCTCACCAGTCTATAGCATTTAAAGTGAAATGAATGCAGCTCTGGGTTATTTGCTGACACAGCTGAACCTTTGCTCCAGTTTATGTGATTCGTTTAGTGGTTCAGTACTCTTATGGTGCAGAGTGAACAGCAGCAATTCAGGCAGGACAAGATACATAAAACACGACAAACCTCTCTGCTGCCTGATTAAGCCTCTTTTCAAATTGAACCTAAACAGCTCTTCATTACAGGACATACTGCAATGCATTTCAATAACCCAAATAAAATAGGGCAAAATGCATATCCAAAAGCATTTCCCATCTTTCCATTATTGTACTGATAGAAAACATATTTTTTCTTTGTAATCAATCATATAATCAGAAATAAACACTGGAAACATAAACAAAATATGGCGAGTCACGTCTCAGCTATGAAAAGATAATTGCAAACCTAAGATAAATAATTGTGAAATACAGAGACTCTACTTAGACCTTAAAAATGTCCTCATATGAAATCACAACTAAAACAATGAGCTTAATGCACATCAGAAATGACAAGCAACACACCACAAGGATAACTGAGTCAAAACAGTCATTTTATTCATAAACAATGGTAACAAAAAATAACATCTAAGATAGAAATCTTAAACAAAACACCTGCTTCAGTTATTCCTTAGCAAATGAAAGGTGTGAGAAAAGCTCCCATTGTTGTTTATCAATTAATTTTGTCTGATGTTTGCTTTGTATGTACATGCTTACCAAATTCAGCCTTGATACAATTAACCCCTTCTTGTTTATATTTTTACATTTTAATGGATTTAAACTTACTTTAAGATTCCAATTGGTAAAGTATGCTAAAATCTGAGAATGCCTTATTGCCACATTCGGATGTGGGTTAATGAAAAGATCATAAAAAGCTCCTCACAATCAGCATGCAGAGGTATTTGATCTGCTATAATCTCCCATCTATTTGGGGTTGAGTCTGCTCCAGCCATATTTTCGGAAACTTAAGTGGGTCAGTTCATGCACGGGCTACCCAATGTGCACTGTTAATGTTACCAGTAGTGACTGGGCATATTGATGCTGAGCATGTAGATGCTATGTTTCAGAAAGGGTAACTCCACTGTTTTGTGTTCTGATTCTATGTTATGTTTTTTTGTTTATATTTGTTTATATATATGATAATGTTTCTGTTGGTTTTTCATTTGCACTATTCAGTGCATTTTACTAGTTTTCTGTATAGTTTTATTCCTATGTATCCATGCTTATGTTTCCATGTTCCTTGTATTTTGTGTGTGGCGGAGCCACCAATTCATCATCATCAAGGGACTGCCCTCAGCTCTAAGAAGTCTGAGGGGACACACAGTTCCTTGCACTGCATTATATTCGTTGGATGTTCTGAGTTCTCTGTGATTATTGCTTTGTTTTTGTAGGATTGCTGACCTGTTTTGACTTCTCTTTGCTATTGTGTATTTGGGACATTTTTGCTACTAGATTGCCTATTTTTGAAGGCACCTCATTTTGTGCTCCTCAAAGTTTTTTTTGCTACAAAACATTTTATGAAATAAATCTTTTATTTTTTTAAAGATTCAGTTTATCAGTGGTAGTGCTGCTGTCTCACAGTAAGGTGACCAAGATTCACATCCCGGTTCCTTCCTACATGGAGTTTGCATGATCTCTTCATGTTTGTATGAGTTTTCTCTGGATGCTCCAGCTTCCTGTCATAGTCCAGAGACATGCAAGTTATGTGGATTGGTGTAGCTTTAATGAGCGGCCAAACAATAATGAAACACAAAACAAGCTGCCACATGACCAGCTAACCTGAAAAGGTCTCAGTCTTGTTGGTCTGCTCAGGTCACCAAAACATTTTGACGGTGGTCTTAGAAAATCAACAGTCTGCTGTGGCAGAATGAGAGCAGCAACAAGTCATTATATTCAATAATGGCTTTAATTATCAGCAAGAATTGCCTTTCATTAAGAAACTGGTTGGAGTAAAGCTGGCTGGAGTTTGACATTCCAATTTAGCTGGTTATCTGTTGGCTTGTTTCACATCTCATTTCTGTTTGGCTGCCATTTAATTAAGAAGCAAATCAATTCAGAGGACTGAATCCTTAAAAACAGGGCTATAAAAATGAAAGGAAAAGGAGTTAACTAGCAATGAATAGTACTCACTGATTAGGAAAATGGTTAGAATGAAAACATGCAGTCACTGTGGCCCACCAGGACCGCAGTTGGACACCCCTGTTGTAGATGTTTATGAGTCTGGCAAGGAATTTAAAAAGTTTGCCAAGTGATTTGAAATTTATCATTTCACTGTAAAGAAAATCATCTACAAGATGCATAGATTTCAAATGTTTGCTAATTTGTCCAGCACTGGCCAGTCCAGCAATTTCAGCCCAACAGCTGACCATTTCATATCTAAAAGAAGTCTCTAAGAACCCCAAAATGTCATTGTGGAATCTGTAGCTATTTTTTGGAACTGTTGGTGTCAAAGTTCATGCATCTACAATTAGAAAAAGATTGCACAAATTTGACATGCATGCAACATGTGCCCTAAAAAGTCTCAAAAGAACAGTAAAGCAAGACTACAGTTTGCCATTGAACATACAGGCAAATGCCAGACCTTCTGGAACAATGTGCTTTGGACAGATGAATCAAAGATAGAGCTGTCTGACTACAATAACAGTAGACGTTTGGTGAAAACTGAAGACAGCATTTCAGGAGAAGATTCTTATACCATCGGTGAAACACAAGTCAAGTCAAGTCAAGTTAAATTGGGAAGCAAGCCCTGATACAGTGTGTTGCCGCACCCACTACACAACGAAACTACTCGGGATCCCAGTTGGCAACCTCCCAGGCAGACATGTGGTCCAGTCCCACCCTCCAGAAATGACCCTCTATCTGCCACAGCCAGGTGTTATGTGTGTGACCCCTTGGCCTGGTCCAGCCACTTGAGTCCCCAAAAATGTGGATCTTACGAGCTGGATCATCCTCGGGGAAATGCGCCACATGGCCGTAGTGCCATAACTGACGCTCCCTCACAATGCAGGTAATGTGCCTCATTCAGGACTCCAAGAGCAACCGCTCATTTGACACAAAGTCAAACCAACGGTACCCAAGGATTTTCTGGAGAGACACAGTACCAAAGGAGTCCAGTCTTCGTCTCAGGTCACTGGATAGCGTCCATGTCTCGCAATCATATAGCAAGACAGGAAGCACCAGGAAGACAGGAAGCACTCTAAAGACTTGGACCTTTGTCCTTTGCATAGATATCCGGAGCGCCACACACTCCTTTCCAGTGACCTCATGACCCCCATGCTCTCCCAATCCATCTACTGACTTCATAGGAAGAGTCACCAGAGACATGAATGTCACTGCCAAGGTAAATAAACCTCTCGACAAGGTCTACACTCTCTCCCCAAACAGACACACTGCTGATAGCTGTGCCCAATAGGTCATTAAAGGCCTGGATCTTGATTTTTATCCAGGACACTCGCAAGCCCAGACACTCAGACTCTGCGCTCAGTCTCTCAAGGGCCTCCATTGACTCTGCGAAGATCACAGCATCGTCAGCAAAGTCAAGATCCGTGAATCTTTCTTCACCAACAGATGCCCCACAGCCGCTGGACCCCACGACCTTGCCCAACACCCAGTCCATACAAGCATTGAACAGAGTAGGAGCAAGAACACACCCCTGACGAACCCCAGAATCAACTGGGAAAAACGTAGAGGTCCTGCCTCCACTCTGCACAGCACTCACAGTACCAGTGTACAGGCCGGCCATGATATCCAGCAACCTCTAGGGGATCCCGCAAACCCTCAGGATGTCCCAGAGTCGAACGCTTTACAAAAATCAACAAAGGCTGCAAAGAAACTCTGTTGATATTCGCGTTGGCGCTCCATGAGAACCCTCAGTGCCAGGATGTGGTTGATGGTAGACTTCTTAGTCGTAAAACTAGACTGTTCCGGTCGCTGGGAGGTGAGCAAGTGATCACGGATCCTATTGAGGACGACTCTAGCAAGGACCTTACCCGGCACAGAGAGCAGTGTTATCCCTTTGTAGTTGCTGCAATCCAGGCGATCACCATTCCCTTTCCAGATAGGGACGACAAGTCCCGTTTTCCAGTCAGTTGGGATAATGCCAGTATCCCAAATGGAAGCAAAGATTGCTTGCAATGCCAGGAGGACAGCCTTACCACCTGCCTGGAGAAGTTTACCCCGGATACCACAGATCCCTGCAGCCTTTCCTCCCCTTAGCTGGTTCACAACCTGTGCAATCTCGGTGAGATTGGGTGGTTCACAGCTAATTGGAGGATCAGCCTCAAGAACCATGATCCCAGAGATATCCAACATCCTAGCCGGAGGATCAGCTTTGAACAACTGCTCAAAGTAGCCAGCCCAGTGGGTCACAACTGCAGTGTCATCCGTAAGGACCATTCCATCAGTCGCCGGCTCCGAAGAACAGATTCGGATGTGCGTAATGCTTCGATTCCTCTGTAAGCAGGACGTGTGTCACTAGACCACAGATGGTGTGTCACTTGCTCACAGATTCCTCTAACAAACACCTCTTTATCTGCCCTCAGAGCCCTCACAGCCATCCTTCTCAGTTCCCAATACAGACCAGAGTTGCCATTGAGCCGTATGCTGTGACTCCTCTCGATGATATCCATGGTGCCCTGCGAGATGAAACACCTCCTTCTGGGAACACCGGTAACACCAACACAACCCTCAGCAACCTTCAGAGTCTTGTCACAGAAGGTCTCCCACATCACATTAGGATCGGCAGTTGAAGCACGGCAGTGGAAATGTTATGGTTTGGGGTTGCTTTGCTGCCTCAGGGCCTGGGCAGCATAAAATATCAAGGGAACTATGAATTCTTCATCATATCAAGTTGTGCTGAAGGAGAATATGAGTCCATCTGTCTGCAAGATGAAGCTGAACTGGAAATGGACCTTTTAACACGATAATGATCCGAAGCACACTAGCAAACTCACCAAGGAGGGTTATGGACTGGCCTAGTCAAGCCCTAATCTGAATCCCACTGAAATGTTGTGGTGGATTTGAAACAGGGTGTACATGCAAGAATACCTACTGTGATACGCAGCCCGGACACACACAGACGGACACCATATTATAGTCCACCACACGTTTATTAGACATAATAAATCAAGTAAGGTGCACAAACCCAGTGCACCAAGCACCAATCACCCCTTCAAATGTCCTGGCCACAACACAATGCCTTTCAAGTCTTTTGTCCGCCTCCACTCCTCTCCACCACGCTTCGTCTTCTTCCTCCCGACTCTTGCTCCTGACTGGAGGGAGGCGGCCCCTTTTATGGGCCCCGGATGGGCTCCAGGTGCATCCTCAGGACTTCCGTAGCCACACCCCTTTGTGGCGGAAGCTCCCAAGGAGAAGCCGGAAGTCCACCGGGTGCCCTCAAGTCTCTTCCCCCCAGCACTTCCCGGTGTGGCGGAAGTACTGAGGGACAATGTTCCCAAGGCATCGGGGCGCCCCCTGGCGGTGACCACGGGCCCCTACAGGGTTGAGCTTCTAAGCTCCGTACCCGTGGTCCCCAAAGCCACCAGGGAGGACGCCCCCTCGTGTCCTGGAGGAGGCACAAGCCCTCCTCCACTCCTCCTAGGCATCCCGGCCGGGCATGGACACCCGCCGGGCACCACACTACAAACATTGTGCAAGGAGGGGTGATCAAAATTTTCACCAAGTTGATGTCAGAGACTGGTGGGCAGTTACGCCAAAATGCTTACAAGAAGTATTTTCTGCTAAAGGGGGCAATTCCATCTTCTGAGGCTAAGGGTGTACTTACCATTTCCCCAGCAGCCCATTATATGTCCTCACAGGTGGCGCAGTGGTAGTGCTGCTTTGCAGTAAGGAGACTGTGGAAGATTATGAGTTCGTTTCCCGGTTCCTCCCTGTGTGGATAGTGCTTTCAGTACTGAGAAAAGCGCTATATAAATGTAATGAATTATTATATCTATTGATATTTTTGTTGAATAAATGATTGAAAAGACTAATGATTCTTGTGGTTTTTATTCACATACAGTATATCTCCTTTACCTGTAGGGACTGTCTGCATGAAGATCTACTGTTTGCCTGTTGAAATATATTGAAAAAGTCAACATTGACAATCGGATGTACTTAACTTTTTCACATGACTATATATGCTTACGGTAATTCATTTTATATTTATTATTATATTTTCAAATATACAGTGAATTCAGAAAGTATTCAGACCCCTTCACTTTCTGCACACTTTATTGTGTTTAGAGATTTTCTGATGTCTTCACTTTGTCTTTATGGGTTATTGAGTGTAGATTGATAGGCAAAAATGGGTAATTTAAAATTAAATCTAAAATACAATAAAGTATGCAGAAAGGGAATGGGTCTGAATATTTTCTGGATCCACTGCATATAATGGTCAAAAACAGTATATAGTTTTCTGCAACATAGCTTTTAAAATAATTTTATGCTGGTACTAAACATCTTAAAGTTTAGCCAATAATCCACTTCACAAACCTGCCCTTTGCATTTCAGTGACACTGAGTGCTTGGGTCTGGAAAACACAAACAGACTCTAGTACTGTATGGGATGCAAATCTAACACTGTGCTAATTTACTGTGACCTAGTAACTTAAAGTGTGCATCTTTGGGAGTAGCAAGGAAACTATACAGAGAAAAATATTTATAAACATGGTTTTAAAGTTTAACATGCCCAACATGCCTTCTGTTCTATTAGGTTACTGGAAAAATTGCTTGTGAGATTTCCAGTCAAATGCCACACATCTGAGATGACAGGCTTTCTGTGGCATATACAGTCAATCCTCATTTCATTTGTGAGTATGTCCTTCCAGTGTGTACTAAAGTACAAACTTCATAGACTAGCTGAAGTTTAGTTATTATTTCAGTAGGTGCAGGTCACTCAGGAACTGTAAAGAAGAGAACAATAGGTCAGTTTTTGACAGGACAAGAGACATTTAATATTTTCTTTGAGGAACAAAACACTGAGCCAACCCAAAAGAAGCCAAATCCAGCACAGTTTATCACATAATTTGTAGTCTTTATCAATGGCCTTGATTTTTTTCTTTTTATTACTTATATTTTGTTTTCCATCATACAGGGTAAGTGCGGAGTTGTAATTAGTGTCATTCTGTAAAATCTCTTACCCAGCACCTTTCCAGAAGAAGTCTTAAAGACACTTAAAAAGGACGCCTTACACACTATAATTATGTACACCTGTTTGAGATTTGAAATTAAGATTGAGATATTTTTGCACTTGTCTATATGCAGGTAATTAAGAATGAAACCATGGAAAAAAGCAGAATCAGAAGCAAGTCAGACATATCCCTATAATACATGTAAAGCAGCTGGCATGGTTCTAAAATTAAATAACTGGATATTATGCTGATCCATTTTAGGGTTGTTCTATTGACAGTTTTGTTGCTTGGTCTCAGTTTACATTAAATTCAAATTTTTAGATGTTCATGTCATTTGTGTTTATGGTAAAATTTGCTCTACAAGTAGATTTTCCGTCTTTTTTATTTTAGAGGCAGTGAAAATTCACAACTTTGATCCATCAATCTGCTGGACCCAAGAGATCTCTGGGAACACCTCTATAATTAACCAATAGGAATGAAAAATCAAAAACAAAGATCTTCTTAATATATCTTTTTGGTTTCTCCTAGATGACAATGAGATTAGAAAGAAATAAGATGTAGACAATTTCTCCTGAGACAAAATATCCCGGTATTCTCACAAGCGTCTCCTCTGGAGTTTCAACAATCTCAGCAAAGTCACACAATGGGCTCAGATTTTTCCGAGTCTTGACATTTTTTTTTTTTTTGCTATTTGAAACTATTTGCATTATGTGCGCAGTACTATATTGTGAAATATGGATGATTGATTGTTTGGTACCGATTTTTAAGAATAAGAGGGATGTGCAGAGCTGTAGTAACTACAGGGAGATAAAATTGATGAGCCACAGCATGAAGTTATGGGAAAGAATAGTGGAAGTTAGATTAATAAGTGAGGTGAAGATTAGTGAGCAGCAGTATGGTTTCATGCCAGGAATGAACACCACAGATGTGATGTTTGCTATAAGGATGTTGATAGAGAAGTACAGAGAAGCCCAGAAGGAGTTGCATTGCATCTTTGTGGACCTGGAGAAAGCATATGACAGGGTGCCTTGAGCGGAGTTGTGGTATTGTATGAGGAAGTCAGGAGTGGCAGAGAACTATGTAAGAGTTGCACAGGATATGTACGAGGGAAGTGTGACAGTGGTGAGAACTTCAGTAGGAGTGATGGATGCTGTCAACGTGGAGGTGGGATTACATCTGGAATCGACTCTGAACCCTTTCTTATTTGCAATGGTGACTATGCGTGGACTATGATGTTTGCTGATGACATTGTGATCTGTAGTGAGAGTAGGGAGCAGGTTGAGGAGACCCTGGAGAGTTTGAGGTTTGCTCTAGAGAGAAGAGGAATGAAGGTCAGTAAGAATAAGACAGAATACATATGTGTAAATGAGAGGGAGGTCAGTGGAATGGTGAGGATGCATGGAATAGAGTTGGTGAAGGTGGATGAGTTTAAATATTTTGGATCAACAATTCAAAGTAATGGGGATTGTGGAAAACAGGTGAAAAAGAGAGTGCAGGCAGGGTGCAATGGGTGGAGAAGAGTGTCAGGAGTGATTTGTGATAGACAGGTATCAGCAAGAGTAAAAGGGAAGGTCTACACGACAGTAGTGAGACCAGCTATGTTATAAGGATTGGAGACAGTGGCACTGACCAGAAAGCAGGAGACAGAGCTGGAGGTGTCAGAGTTAAAGATGTTAAGATTTGCATTGGGTGTAACGAGGATGGACAGGATTAGAAATGAGTACATTAGAGGGTCAGCTCAAGTTGGACAGTTGAGAGATAGTCAGAGAGGTGAGATTGCGTTGGTTTGGACATGTGCAGAGGAGAAATGCTGGGTATATTGGGTAAAGGATGTTAACAATAGAGCTGTCAGGCAAGAGGAAAAGAGGAAGGTCTAAGAGAAGGTTTATGGATGTGGTGAAAGAGGACATGCAGGTGATGGGAGTGACAGAGCAAGATGCAGAGGACAGAAAGATATGGAAGAAGACTAGCCATTTGCGCCCAACTACGTTGCACGTGTTAAAGTTGTCTGTGAAGGGCTCCCTGTTTAAACGCGGCTGTCAGTCATGAACTGGGCCCTTCATCGCACAGCATTATGATTTTTTATAAGGGAAACAAATTTACAAAACAAAACCCTTGGACATTGATTCGATAGGAATGGCCTACTCGGAATCACTGTCCTAATAGTAATTATGTGGTGGTGGAGGAGCACTTCTGGTTCTCTTCGCACGACTTATGGATGGTTAATCATAAGTGGCGTCTTCCGCAACGTCTTCGAGACCTTCAAAATTATAGTCTTCCCATGTTGGGATACTAGGTTCTTCTTGATCCAAATGAAGATTATATATAGAGATTAGTTAATTTAAAGCACAATAATTTGTTTAGTTTGAATGTCTGTGTTTTGAGGTGTGACTGGAGTACTACAGTCTTCAGTAGTATAAGCCTGGAGGAGATTCTTAATGCAATGCCTATGTTTTAGCTGTCTCTCTACTGCCATCTAGTGCTTCTTCTTCTAATTCATTCTCGGCCAAACAAAGATCAAGATCCAAATGAAGATTATATATAGAGATGATCTGCTGTGGCAACTCCTAAAAGGAGCAGCTGAAAGAAGAAGAAGAAGAAGAAGAGGTTGAATGATTGTTTGTGGTAACAAAACACTATACCATGAATAAAAAACTGTAGTTCTTGCTCCTAAATAATACTACTAGTTGCTCTAATTTACATTGCTGTGCTCCAGTTAGATCATACTCATTCTAGAAGAAAAGGCAGACAGTGTGGCATAGGGGTTAAGTCTTTGGACTTCAAATCCTGAGTTTGTGGATCCAAATCCCACTACTGACACCATATAACCACAAGAAAGTCACTTCATCTTCCTGTGCTCCTACTGGAAAAACAAAAGAAATATAACTGCTCATATTTCAAATGTCTTGAAAGTTTAAAAACAAGACCAGAAAGAGATGTCACAAAATATAAAAAAGCAGATTCTCAAATTTAACTACTGTTACCTCAATTGTACCTCTTGTCCCCTTTTTACCTAAAGCTATTTCTCCTAATGAATTTTAGGAGAAACATCTGTGACAAAGTAGATTCTTAAAATAAATATAAATGAAAATCTCATGAGCCATGAATGGTCAACCTTTGAGCTGTAAAATGTTTCTATTGAAAAGTATCAGAAGGACCTTGACTGACAAGTGCATAGTATTTAGAACTACACTCTTTTTTTATATACAGATTATTATTTTCATAATTGGTAAATAAAATCAACTATAGTCGTAGAAAATAATGTAGTTTGTAGCTTTTTGAATTGTGTTAGATAGCTTCCTTTTTTGTGCATTTCAAATTGACTAGTTTAGACTAAATTGCATGGCAATTTATGGTGCTAAAATGTTATTTCTCATTAATAAATTACATTTAATCAATTTGCCAATGTATATTATGTGTGAGTGTTAGTGCGTTCGTCAGGGGGCTCTGCAATGGACAAGCATCCCATCAAGTGTTGGTATCTTCCTTGTGTACAGTTTTGCTAGGATAGACTCTCTGCTGCACTTGAAGTGGATTAAAAGGTTTTAAGAATGAATGTTGTTAAATTTCAGTGTTAATGTTGTGAATATAGAAGAGGAATACAAAAAAGGCTAGAGTCCTGTAGAGTGTCCCATTTAATGTCCAGGTTAGTCAAGTAGAGTTTCAAATAGAAATAAAACAAACAATCTGGTGACCTCACCAGTTTTGCTCAGTCTAATGAAGTTTTGGTGCTTCTTCTGAAAGGTGTGACCTATGTGGGTTTATATAGGAATGGCAATGGAAGAGGCAGGGCTTTTTGAGGTTGGGTGGAAATGACATCAATGTTCATCTGAGGTCTTCTCTTTAATTCTAATGGCAGAAATAGAGAAATGGTTAGAGGCTCTTTATTTAGGTTATTTATTTAACAGTATTTTTACACTTGTGTGGATATGACTGGACAACACGACTTGTGGATTACTAGACATGAGTAACATGAGATTTTA
Source organism: Erpetoichthys calabaricus (assembly GCF_900747795.2). NCBI lineage: Eukaryota > Metazoa > Chordata > Cladistia > Polypteriformes > Polypteridae > Erpetoichthys > Erpetoichthys calabaricus. The sequence continues at coordinate 108,388,927 of NC_041401.2, forward strand.
TCATTATCTTGTTTGAAATTGTTTACTGTTGTCCAGGGTTGGTCACTATTGGGATCTGTTCTAACAGAAACTTTATTATGCCCTTTATCCAAGAATACATGAGATTAAAATTTTTTCTTGTCCACCACACAAACTACATGGGGTAAATAACATATAAAATGTACAATTTTTGGGTTGAATATTCCTTTAAGAATCTCTTTGAGCGGCATGGTGGCACAGTGGTAGCGCTGCTGCCTTGCACTTAGGAGACCTGGGTTCACTTCTCGGGTCCTCCCTGCGTGGAGATTGCATGTTCTCCCCGTGTCTGCGTGGGTTTCCTCCGGGCGCTCTGGTTTCCTCCCACAGTCCAAAGACATGCAGGTTAGGTGGATTGGCAAGTCTAACTTGGCCCTAGTGTGTGCTTGGTGTGTGGGTGTGTTTGTGTGTGTCCTGTGGTGGGTTGGCACCCTGCCCGGGATTGGTTCCTGCCTTGTGCCCTGTGTTGGCTGGGATTGGCTCCAGCAGACCCCTGTGGCCCTGTATTCGGATTCAGCAGGTTGGAAAATGGATGGATGGACGGAATCTCTTTGATAAACAGCCAATAAAGCCTTTTTCTCAGCATTTACTATCAACTGACAGAGGTTTGATTAAGGAGGACATGGTTTGTGCTATAGTTTCATTCCCTTGATTTAGTGTAGAGTTTGCTTGTCTAGCTACTGCTTCCTTTTCAAAAAGTATCTAAACTGAGTGGAACTCTTCTAACATAATGTGAATCCAAGCCACAACCTTCAATTAAAACACCTCAAACAAGCATATCAGAGAAATTATGAGCAGCTTTAGATATTTTTAAAAGACATAGTAATAGGTTTAAAGTTCCAATTAAAAAAAAATCACATCCTCCCACAGTCCAAAGACATGCTGGTTAGGTGGATTGGCGATTCTAAATTGGCCCCAGTGTGTGCTTGGTGTGTGGGTGTGTTTGTGTGCGTCCTGCGGTGGGTTGGCACCCTGCCCAGGATTGGTTCCTGCTTTGTGCCCTGTGTTGGCTGGGATTGGCTCCAGCAGACCCCCGTGACCCTGTGTTCGGATTCAGCGGGTTGGAAAATGGATGGATGGATGGATGGATGATAATGTCTCCTCGTGAATACTGTATGGAGCCGGAATCCAAAGATCAGGTAACAGTGGCAGCTGTTGAATACATGCCACAGCCATTTGAAAAGTCTTCAAGGTGCACAGAGTGAAGAAATTACCTGAGTGCAAGAGGGACATGTCTTGGCCTCATGGCTGGGGGATCTTACCATTTCTGAAAGAAATTTACATTCCAGGGACATTATTACTCCGCATATTGAAACATATTTCATTACACATTCAAGACCACATAATTGAACTGAGGGTGGTAGGTAGCCATATCTTACCCAGACAACAATGTGTGCCAGCCCATCGAGGTCTTACATTCACACACACACACTTACACTTACTTAGTGCTACTGTATTTAGAATATGCCATTTGTTAATAGACACTTAACCTGTGCAAACTTTAAGTTATATATGCTTTTAATTCCTGTGCTGAAAGTGTAATATTTCCCACATTTTCTTTACGAAAGCAAACAACTGATAATCTGAAAGATTATAACAGCATGTGCTCTAGGTAGAGAACAAAAATCTGAAAACCTGTATTTTGTTTTACATGAAATTTATTTTTTAAGAATTTTAGTTTCATAGGAAAAAGTATATCTGTCACAGTCTCACACATACATGCACCCATCATGCTCCATCAATTCTTTCATCTAAGCTGAGAACCTAAGCTAAGCTTGGGGGGCTCATTATTTTTGTTTCTGTTTGCATGCCTTGATTTTGTTTCCTGTTGGTAAAACACTATTTGCATTTAAAAATGAAATGTAAGTTGAGGATGATTGTTTAAACCTTCAACTATTAGTGCATGGGCGGCACGGTGGCGCAGTGGTAGCACCGCTGCCTCGCAGTAAGGGGACCTGGGTTCGCTTCCCAGGTCCTCCCTGCGTGGAGTTTGCATGTGTCTGCGTGGGTTTCCTCCCACAGTCCAAAGATATGCAGGTTAGGTACATTGGCGATCCTAAATTGTCCCGAATGTGTGCTTGGTGTGTGTGCCCTGTGGTGGGCTGGTGCCCTGCCTTGGGTTTGTTCCTGCTTTGTGCCCTGTGTTGGCTGGGATTGGCTCCAGCAGACCCCCGTGACCCTGAGTTAGGATATAGCGGGTTGGACAATGACTGACTAACTGACTATTAGTGCATTTCCGTCTCCACATTCACAAAGACAAAGTGTAATGAAGCTGAGCTCATGCATGTGTCATAATACTTTCACATTTTTCCATTGACTTTAATGTATGAGGCTCTTGTAATCAGTAAATAAATATGTCTCCTAAAGCTTCCCCAACTAATTATTAAAAAACCCAGTATAGTGCATACTCAATATGGTGTTTTAGGGTTAATATCATATCTTATTAAAAAAACAAAAACTGGTGGGTCCAAGTACCCTTATCACTCTAATAAAGCACGGTGTCCTTACAAAGTAAATTTAAAAGGCAAATATGTTGGTAGTTTCTGTCTCTGAGTCTGCAAAGTACAAGTCTCAAGAAGTTATTCTTAAGCTCTGTAACACACTTGCAACATACAACAATATGTATTTTTCGGATGATAGTTGCAACAGAGCGAAGCCTGGGTAATCTGCAATAGAAATATAATCTCTGGAAATGAAGCGGGTTTTGGATAGCTTGAGATATTATTTGCTGAAATTTACTTTTCCCCTAGAAATGTATCTTAAAGCCCTTTACATGGCTGATCGAATGTGAAATACAAACCATCTCATTCTTAGATAGTATCTTTAGTCCGCTGTCCTCTTCATTTCAGGTTTAGTATCAGCCAGGGGCAACTAATCAACAAGCTAATTTTCTTTCTAGGACCCTTCTGGTGAATACCCATCTGGTGAAATAAAGTGCCTTGTGGTAGAGAGAGACCATTATTAATAGCTTCATAAGTGAGAAAAACCGAGATAAGGCCGTTACACAGCATTTAACCCATTTTCAGGTCTATATATTGCTGTAAACAGAGACATTTAATAAAGCCTTTTTGGAAAAAGAGAAACAATTGCATCTGGTTATGTTGTAGTTTATATGTCTTTGCGATACATGTGCATCTCATCATCATCATCATCACAGGTTAACCAGTTGTCCCACAGATTTTTTTCTTTCACTTTCTGTATTCTACCGCATCCTTTAGGATGAGACCCATTCATTTCAAATCCGATACCGCCTTTAGCCACATCTTCTTTGGCATCCCTTTTGGCCAAATCCATTTAACTAGTAATGAGCAAGTCCTGTGAAGTTCTCTTCGCCATGAGATATGCAAAATCATGGAAATGTTCACATAATTTGCCAAACTCCTCGAAATGTACTAATGTCAATAAGAAAGGAGGAAGTGGACTAGTTTTGAGAGGCTTATAATGGTGCAATGGTGTTTTAATTGTCCCTGAGGACTAGGGAAGTGTCTACCAACTATGTTGAATTTATTATTGTGGCAAAAAATGTGATCTGAGCTATGGGTTAGCAGTGTTAAGGATAACCACAAACAAAATAACACAAATGGCCACAAACAGCTATAAATAAAAACTATACATATTTATCTTTGCACTCAAATAGTTCTAATCTTGGCGAACACATTAGCCATGCAATGAAGCAGAAGCTTCATTCCATTGTTTGAAGTCCTGGAACCAGTTGACGTTTAAATTGTATTTTTTGTTTTCAATCTCTATGAAGATGCTATGCACTTTTTTTTTCTTCCATGAAGTACATACAACCACCATGAAAATAGTAATAAATCTTTCATTATTATCATTAATTCATAGGGTCACATGTGTTTTCTTTCTCAGGGAGGTGGAGGGCTTCTTTAAGGCTTGTTTTGAGATCATAGCTGGGCACATGGCTAATTTTGCATGCCAGCAAACAGGGATCAATGTTATGTCCAGAGGCAGTACTTATAATACTCTAATTATGGTGAGATAATGTACCCTTCAAATGAAAATATTATGTTTTTTTAATCACATGCAATGTGGAAGGGTTGAGTACAGATTTGGTGGTGATATCATACATGCCCCAAGCAGCTCTGCAATGATCTTAAAGTACGCATGAATGAAAGTTCAGCACAGGGTTGCTACAGTTTTGCAATGTTATACTGGCCTCACAAAGCATCACAGAGCACTAGGGAAAAAATGTTAGATAATCTCCAGAGTGAATTTCTAGAAAAAATATTTGTCAAACAGGACCACGGGCAAATAGAGAGAGAGTCAAGCTAAAGTTTGAAAATGGGATTTATTAGAAAATGGAACAAGCCTTAAGAAAACTGATAATGTCATTTCTCAAAGTAGTCTCCACCCTTCTCAATGCACTTTTGCCACCTTCCTGAAAGTGCCTGGATTCCAGCAGAATAAAAGGTTTTCTCTTGTCCTCGCAACCATGACATTACAAATATCTAGAAGGTGTGTACTAACTGGGGACTTTTACTGCTATTTAGATTTGCATTAGTACAGCATTGGAGTGACATCTGCAATACTGGGAGGAGATTTCGGTCTCCATATAACAAGGTACTTTCCTGTTACTGGTACTACAGAAGGGCCATGGAATTGGTAGCTGTGGCACAAACTAAAGGTGTATCTTCTTGTAAAACTATGCAGAGACTAATGGGAGATGCCAGCTATTACTTTAACATCACAGAGGACATACGGCACAAATGGAAGAAGATGTTAATGAAAATGTTTTTACATTGACAAGAATGATAAACACATTTAGTTGCCAAGATAGTTACATTTTGCTCACTAAACTTCAAGTTTTACAGTACAATCTTTAAATGGCTATGCAACAGTGCTTGAGCAGTAACAATATATTTATATACAAGTATATTTTCTACAAACATTAAACTTACCCAGAGTATAAGGGATTGTACAGCTTGGTAAGTTTCCTTGCTTTTCAGAGTATTAAAAACACTTGGAAAACATTTCTTTTCTTGGCATTTCTCAACAAAAAAAAAGTTTAATAGGAACACAATACAGCATCCTCTGTATTACTATAAAAGAATAATACAGTATAAAAAATTCAGTGCCAACATTCATGAAGTCTTTCCAACAGCTCAAAAATCACAGCATGACATCAACAGATTTTCAGTTTCTGAAATATATTGCTTTTTTGTAAGGATCTGGATGGAATGAGAGGATTTACAGTATGCTCTGTTTTACTCTTTTTGGGTTATGTGCTGTTCCTTTTTTCCCTTGCTGTTAATGTTTTAATGTTTGTGATGTTGTGTTTTGACAACATTATTGGATGCAATGTGTTGTGCGTTGCAGTGCCCCACATATTATGACTACATATGTATACTTGTTTGCAGACTCATGGCCACTAATATACAAGCATGAAGAAGACAAGTTTAGGAAACGTTTATTTGTTTTTACCAAATGGTTTAAGGTTGGATCAGCTAACAGCAGAGAGACTAATCAGGGTACCACAAAGACACCAAGGGTGCATATTAGTTTTAGACTTTGGGGTTTAGGAGCTATATATGTTTGCCATTGGCCTTGATGTTTCGATTCTGACTGGGAATCTGATTCTATTTTGCTTTGGATGCCATTATACTATTTGATTATATAGTAACAAACTATCCTTTGAAATATGCATCAGTGAGCTTTGCTCTTTGATTTGCTCTCAATGTTTCGGAGGTTCTTTTCCCCTATGGAACTCTCTATTAGAATAAGCCACTTCAGAAAATTGGTGTGTATTATCATAAATTGTGCATTATCTTAAAAATTTAGTTCACTTTCCACTTATATGTCTAATTAATCACCAACTATGACTTTCCTTGGTGTAAACAAATATTTCATGCCCTACAGCTGGCTGAACATGTTTAGTTCCATTTGTTTGTTGTTTTTGTCTCTTTATATTTCGTGTTATTTTGTTAGACATTTTACATTATTATGATCTAGGACAACTAATGTGTAATGCTCACATATTTGGCATCATAATGCAGTCAACATAACATGGTCATTTGCATTTTTTAAAGTATGTTGTTCATCCTGTGCCAGTGTTTTTAGCACTTTAGTTTATTATATTCTGGATGCTTTTTTCCTGTTATTTAAGGCTATTTGTCTCTTCTATGTTTTCCAAGATTGTGGTGTTTATTTTTTATTGCTGTCTAGGAACTAATTTTGCGCAAGCAGGCACTCACATCTGCTCATCTAGAGAGAGGAGAGTGATGCAAATCCTGTAGATTCAACTATAAAATTTGTATAATTAGTTCAATTTTTCAACTTAGGCTATAGGATGTGGAAGGGTGTTTATCCTGTGTGCTCAGCTTGTGTTTTACTTCTAACTAAACCTTGTGGTTTAGAGGCATATTTTGTGGCTTCAACATTTTTAACTTATTTATCTAATTGTCCTTCATGACAGAATGTGATTGGATTTTTGAGTTTTTTGCCTTGATGGACTCCTCTTTCTGTGTATGTGAAGATGAGCTGTTGAATAAATTGATTTACAGTTCATTATTAATTATTTAAAAATCAATTTTAACAAAACTATATGGCCAACCTGACAAAATCAGATATAAATATCATTAGTATGCTAAGACTTTGTACATTCTTTAAGAATTAGATAAAAGGGATTTCTGGTCTGAAATATTAATGCAAGTTACAGTACATGCCTGTTAATTATTTGTTTAAACAGGTCAAACAAATTCCATTAGTTTCCTAAATCTGCCTTTTTGGAAAAAGTTGTTATTATTATTTTTATTATGTCATCACCTTTTTGTGTTTACATTTTTCTTGTGAGTCTTTGTTACCAAGAATAGGATTTGCTCTGGCACATTGTGTAATCTTATCATAGTGACTGTTTATGAGAAAGGTGCAGATTTGAAAGTAGCCAGGTATATGGATAAAAGGGTTAAAAGTAAAGGAGCAGTTTATTTAATTAATTATAATATTATAATGTAATTAATTATGGAAAGGCAAGGCCTTTGTTGGGCAGCATGGTGGCGCAGTGGGTAGTGCTGCTGCCTCGCAGTTAGGAGACCCGGGTTCGCTTCCCGGGTCCTCCCTGCGTGGAGTTTGCACGTTCTTCCCGTGTCTGCGTGGGATTCTTCCAGGTGGTTCGGTTTTCTCCCACAGTCCAAAGACATGCAGTATATGTGCATTGGCGATTCTAAATTGTCCCTAATGTGTGCTTGGTGTGTGTGAGTGTGTGTGTATGCGCTGCGGAGGGCTGGCACCCTGGCCGGGGTTTCTTTCCTGCCTTGCGTCCTGTGTTGGCTGGGATTGTTTCCAGCAGACCCCCATGACCCTTTAGTTAGGATATAGCGGGTTGGACCATGGATGGAGGTCTTTGTTTTTCTGACCTCAGATCTTGGTTAAATATTGTGCTTGTAGACCTCCTGGTTCTCACCTCTGCCTGTTTTCTGATTTATCATTTGTGTTGCACCATTCAGTTTGTCCATTTCTTGGTCCAAAAATCCATAATCTCCCTGGTCAAGTTTGGCTTGTTCAGAGAAAAGTGCTCTCATCATAGCATAAGTAATATAATTATTAATATCCACAGTATGTGTACTTTGTTTTCTTAGTATAGAGGCTGCCAAACTTTCTTAAGCAAGGATAAATAACAAATTTAAACTGATATTGGGGTACAGGTACGTAAATCTCCCTCTTATTTCTAAAAGTGAACCTTTCACCCCTTCATCTGTTTGATATTGTCAGGATCTCAGAGTACATGAGTGCATTTCTATTCTCTTTGGGTCATTTAATAATGTGTGTGAGCTTTGGGCCCAACTAATGGTGCAGATTTCAACTTGCCATAGGCAGGCAGCACAACTAGTTAGGCATAAGTCACGTATCAAACAGGGTATCAGTCCATCACAGGGCATATTCATGTACAGTACATATTCAAAATCTCTGACCATGAGCCAGTTCAATTAACCTCTGATGACAGGAGAAGAATTGACAAACTCCACACAGATGGCACCCATGCCAGACTTGAACTCAAGACTCCATATTTCTGGGCTGCAGCACTGATTACTGCAACACTGCAAGATAAACATGTCAATGGTTTGTATCAGAAGTCTGATGTTTCTGGGTTCATTTTTATTACAGTTTAATTCTGATATTTAAATACTGAAAAATAATCTATTTCTATTGTTTACTTTTATTTTGCAGCTTTTGTTGTGACTTTATTGATACAATATTCTTCTGAGTTCTTGCCTAACATTGCTAGTGATATTACCTGAATTGCAAAAGGTAACTCAGAAACATGAAATATACAGTGGGACATAGTTTAGCATTGTTCGACGTAGCGCAGCAAGTCTGAACAATTATATTTATTTGAAGGTACATTTCTCAGAAAAATCATAAAGTGTTATAGCCAAAACTCAGAAACTACTCAAAACTCAATTTTTGTGATGTATGAAAAAAACTGAACTTTTTTATTCAGTACAAAATGTTTTGTAAAAACTTCTGTACACTGAATGCTTTTAAATTATAAAAGATATATATGCCCCATAAAAATGAACGTGTTTTAAGGGAAAAGTGGGCCAATGACAATCACTTCCTATCATTTTGTAATAAATCTTCAGGATAAGCTGCATTCTTTAACCAGAACAATGCAGGACTCTTCTGGATGAGTTTCTATCAGCATAAGCAAATTACATATGGGGACTGAATTAGAAATGCAACCCAATTTATTTTATATTGGTTCTGTATCGGCAGCCAGCAGAATAAATGGCATGTTTTTAGAATGGAATGCAAGTTGATGTTAATGGAGATTTGAATGAATAAAAGGGAGATGACTAGTCAAGGTCAGATCCATAAATACATTATGCAGAATCATCTGAAACAATGTAATTGCGAACCACCAAGCTGCTTAGCCTTCAGTTCAAGTACACACTATTAGTTTAGCCTATAAATACTGCTATTCTTTGCTTTGCTGAATATAATAAAATTGATTTTTATTTCCATGCTTTCTGTTTGTGTAGGTTTTTGTAATGCAAATTTCATGCACTTTTCTCAACAACATAATTAGATGAAGTACTGTCTAGAGACTCTATTAATTTGTACCCCATATAAATTGGATGCAATGATGATTCACAAACCATTAAGGACTCATGTATGACTGGCAATCACCTGAATTTAAATTGTCCTTTTGGGTGTTCATCAGATCCTTCTGCACCTCCGCTAACGTGCTGTTAAAGATACTTACTAATACAAATGAAAATGACTGCAAAAATGTCACAATGCTTTCATGGAAAAATACTGGTCTCCTGACAAGTTAATATTAATATTAAAAACAAGTTTTTAAATACAGGAGATTTAATAAGATGGATACACCTATGTGCCCAAATTAATGGGGGAAAACCAAGGAGTATGGGGTCTGTCACAAAGCCTTCTTTTTTATGTCTTGAAAATATACTTCTGTGGCACTTTTTACACAGATTGTGATTTGTCTGGGCCACTTTGGATGTGTAGACAATTCCTGACTTTTTCAAAGAGGTAATTTAAATGTCACACATGTATATATGTACTTCTGGGACAACTTCAGGGCTCATCAAATGGTAATTCTACCCCAAGTCAAGGGTTGGCACTGTCACCAAATGTCTCTTCTCTTCTTGCATCTGTAAATTAGAAGATCAAAGGCTCAATGACATGTAATGTCACTTTCAGTTCAGGTACCTTTCACCTCTGATGCCTTTTAACTGGCAGAACTGCCATTTTGAATCAGTCTAGCTTTTAACTCACGTCTGGAAAGATGTGTTTTTTCAGTTTTCCGCTAATTATATGGGGACCACCAGCTGGTGTCCCAACTGTTTATGCTATTGTTTGTGCTTATTTCTCAATGTTTACATTATGGAGTGTCGTGAATAAAAAGACTTCCACAATGGAAAAAGAGTTGGGGACCATCCCCATTTAATGTCCATCGGACAAAGTAAAGAAATGAATGCAAAAATAACGATCAATGTACTTTAAACAAAAATTGACAACAGAAAATACAGTTATGGTGTTTTTATAATGGAGTAAAATGGCGGGCAGAAATGATGTGGCAGGAGATGACGTCGTAACTGCAAGACAGATATGACGTTATCAAAAGGAGACCGGATAGTGGTGATGTGGCGGAAGTGACGTCCTCTTCAGGAAACCGGACGTGACGTCATCATAGGGAGCCGGATGAGGAAGTGACGTTTGGCGGCCATCTTGCGAATCCAGAAGTGTGAGGCAAGTTATTTTTCTTCTTTTGGTCTGATGAAAAAGAGAGAGGGGCATTAGTACCGTAAATCAGCACTTTGTCTCGCGATGTTTCATTCACCTCAGGGCTTGTTGACTGCCTCCATGTGTGACAGGAACAACAATGTGGTTAAAGACATGTGGAAATGTTTCAAAAAGTTAAAAAAAATGTATATACTATACATTCAAGCTATACATTCTTTTGAATTAGGGAAATATTAAATCTAAAATGCTATTAGTGCCAAGGTATACCAAAATAAACTTCACGCTCTGTCTGTCTTTTTAATAGTGGGGCCTTATGTATATTAAATATTTCAAATTACCTTTTTTGTGATTTGCTTTTAACTGGAGTATAAGGTTAAAATAAATGTGGAGGCAATGATATATGCTTATCAGCATAGAAGAAATCAGGCTGCAGGGTGACACACAATATATAGAAGCTTTAATTGTGTAATGCAAAAATTCAGAATCATAATGTATTCAGACATTTAATCATCTCTGCTATAGATTGTCATGCCACCTTCTTGCTTTCTTAATAGCAGATTCATTTTCTTTTTTTTTATTGTAGATCAACTATTTTGTCACATATTATGTTCTTGCTTCTAAACAGACCTCCACTATCTCAGCTACATAGTCTTCTATTATAGAACAATCTAAAAATTCCCAAGCTATCCCATAATTCACCTCGCTTCACACTTAAAGTCACAGGTGCTCGATCTATTGATGTTACACTTTTCTCTACACTTTTTGAACAATGACAGATGTTCTCAACAATTGTTTCTTGTGAGGATTTAAATATATTACGAATGCATATAAACCTGTCTTGAACTAAAGGGAAACTCCTTGCGTTTGTAGAACCAATTTAGCCTCAATTGTAAAACATGGCTTATTCAGCTTTTGTAAGCCAAGATTTCAGAGCATGCTTTGTAGAATACACTCCTCAGGTGTTGCTCAGAAATCAAAATAGTTTGAACCAAATAAAGGAAACCTTCTTACAGGGTTTCTCTCATTTTCAATTCATCTGAGGTTTTTCCATATGTGTGTATGTATTTTTTAATTTCAGACTTTGTTTTATTATTGTGAAGTTAATTTACTGTTATGTTTATGTTGTTTACACTCTGCCATTGTGTGTATTGTATTGGATTGTGGTTGCTACCATTCTGAGTATTTCTCAACCATATTGTTTGCTTATTGTTTGCACTTTCAATACTTGTTGCAGGTCATGTCACTGCACCCTATCAGTATAAACTTTCAAGATATTCTAACTTCTTGTGCATTAGTTACAGTAATACATTTTTGTGCTTACTTTTTATTCATTTATTTTTTTCACGTTGTCAATCTTGTTCCTTGTAAAAAATTAACTTTCTCATACATAACCTGCCTTATGTTGTCAGAACTGGTTGCACTTCAATTCATGTGACAATGTTAACAACTTCTGCTGGTATCATTTCCTGCATTTTCTGTTATTTACTTAAGAGAAAAGGGCAAAAAATTAAACATAAAGATGTAAAAAAAAATACATCCGATGATAACCCTATCGATCAGGGCTCCTGTAAAGAAGATATCTAACAGTGATCCTCATTTATTTATTTATTTATTTAAAATCTGTATTGATTTTAAGGTTTAATTACATTTCATGCATGCATTACTGATCAATAAAACATACAGTACTACATCTTATTCCTCTCGGACACTCTCCCATACTAATCTAGAGAGCAGAGAAAGAGAAAATTTAAGACAGCATTATCACATAGCAGTACTGTAGTTTCTTTAAAAAAATGTATTGTCTTGCAACACATGGGGCACATATGCTTAACATATGGGGAAATGGCAAAGAAGGAATCATGCCAAGGACTGCATCTTTTGGCAAACTACAAATCAGAGACATGATTCAATGAAAATTCTGATATGGCCTCATTCACCCTGTATGTGTTTAGGCGTCTCTGATGTAAGCATTAACCGACCTAACTTATCGTAACTGTTTCTCATTTGCTAATGGGTAGTGAAACATGCAAGTTTACATACAAATGGGATCAAGGTGCCTGGCCTATCTCTCTTATTGTGATACCCTTTGACATCGTCAACATCTGACAAAATATAGCTATGTAGATTTAAAAAAAAATATTGAGATCCATGCATGTACCACTAAGAAATCTATTAGCTATAAATTGCCTAAATAGAAAACACAACCCCTCCAGTTTAGAATCCTACAGCTTTGAGTTGAAAAAGGATAAGCCACAATGAAATAGAACCAATATGCAGACTACACACACTGCATGACTCAGACTGCACACTGCAGGTTTGGTAGCAGCACTGACTACTATGTGGCCAGGTGTTTGTGGGGCCAGTAAAGAATTGCAAAAACAGTTCTCTACATACATACCCATTCTTTCCACACCAGGGGCCTCATGCATAATGCCGTGCGTAGAATTCACACTAAAAAATGGCATATGGACAAAAGTGGAAATGTTCATACGCACAAAAAAATCCAGATGCATAAATCTGTGCGTTCGCTAACTTCCATGTTCTTCTGCTCCATAAATCCCGGACAGTGTGAAAAGTAATGCTCCCAAACTCCTCCCAGAATTACGCCTCTTTGAATATGCAAATCAATATAAATAGCTCTTAAGCTCAGTGTTCTGTGAAAAGGCAATGGCAAAAGCATGGGGGGAAATAGAAGAATTTCAGCGAATACCAAGTGGAGGCAAGGAAAAACATACTATTTGTTGGTTTAAACAGTGGTATAAACAACAAAAGGAAGTTGATCAAGTGACATAGAATGTTGGAGAACCTCGAAAGCCAAAGTTCACAAAGTCACACAGTGCCCAAAATAAAAAAGAAGTTGTCAGATATCAAAGTCGCCATGAAAAGGCGATTTGTAGCCCACCGTCTGAGTGTCATATGAAAGCTTATTAGGGTACACAGAAAAGAAAAAAAAATGCTTTGTTTTGTATGTATTCTTCTATGTGCTCTATGTGTGTAAATCACTACGTACTTCTTAAACAGGCTTTCTCTTCCTCTAACAGGACACAGAATCCATTACATTCGTGATATTACAGCTCTCTGAATAATTGAAATACTGAGATGTATACTTGATGTAATTTTCATGATGATAGGAATTAAAGCATGAATTAAACATGGGAACACGGTGGTGCAGTCATAATGATGAGCTGGCGCCTCGTCCAGAGATTGTTCCTGCCTCCCGTAAGATGCTTGCTGCACCGTGCACGACCTTTGATGAAATAATTTATTACAGCAGTACTGTCTCTTTCAAACATACTAACCCCCGATTCCTGTCCTTCCTTTTCTTTCTCCATGTAACCAATCGCCACACAATCAGCTCAGTAATAGATGTTAAGCCATCTGTAAGCTTAGAACGCCAATTCTCCAAAACTTTTAAGGAACATTGAAATATCTTCGTAGTATATGTTTAATTATTCTATCCATCTAACCTTCCAGTGTTGTGCCAGCCCCAGCAAGAATACAGCGCGAGGCAGGAGCAATCCCTGAACTAGCTAGCACTGCGACACCGTGACCTTACATGTTTAATTATTAACAATACAGATTATTTAAATGAAGTTAACATTTTATCTTTATAATGTAATAAACATACTTTGCTGCATTTCATCTTAAAAATGATATTGTCATCATATGTAAATATGCGCTAAAGTGGCTCAGGTTGTGCAATATTATAACTGTATTGCAAGTTTACAGTGAGGTAATTGTACTTATAAGTACAAACAGTTCTACAAGGAGCACTTGATGGACTGATTAAGTGCGTTTATACAGTAGTTCTTGGGATGAAACTGTTTCTGAACCGCAAGGTCGTTACAAGAAAGGCTCTGAAGCGTTTGCCATCTTAGAGCAGTTCAAATAGGCAGCATGGCTGAGGTAGCGTGTGCTTGATGCTGTATACCGGTAATTATTTTTCCAATCAGCGGCTGTAGGGCTATGAAAACACACTCAGATACAGTAATATGAATATTCCGAGTGGTACAGTGAGAGTAATATAGAAAAAGATGATCCACTATGGCAACCCCTAACGGGAGAATCTGAATAAAGAAGAAAGTGCAGTGAGAGGAACAATGCTAAAGCAGCTATGGTGTTTGGAATAGTTTGGCCATTCCGTGGACCATTATATTGTTACAGGTTAATTACAATCAGATGCCTTAAACTAATAAACAATATGCGACCAATTTCAGTGTATATGATAAAGCTGCATCAGGGATGTGGATCTAAAAAAGAAAGGGAAACCACACTAGAACAAAAGCACTGCTTTGACGTTGGGTGCCGCCAGTTTGCAAAACCGAGTAGAGAGCTTGCGTACACCAGGGTTTGTGCTAGCGTGAAAATGTGCGTGGCTTTACGCCAAGTTTAGGTTTTACACATCGCGATTTCAGTGTGGAAATGGGAGTACGCAACATTTTTGTGCGTACGCACCATTTATACATGAGGCCCCAGGAGTCTGTGCTTCTTTTAAACTACAGTATCGTACTGCTGGCTTCTTTTCTGGAAAGTAGAAGAACACATACACAGGCTTCCTTAGTAAGCTTTTTCAAATTTAGGGTGCTCCTCCTCAGCACTGGGTGAAAAATGAAAATGCAGCATTCTGTGAATGATGCATTCCTGATTTTAATCTTGTTTCTGCTTTTTTTTAAAATTCTAATTACTGTGGCTACCTTTAAGTAAACCAGTGGTACTTTTATTATTTTAATAATAGGCTAAATTATTGAAATAAGTTTGCTATTTATCTTGTATAACATCTGGCCTGACTAGCCTTGATTATAGAAATGCCACTGATGTTGACATACAATGTAATATTTTGTGTTTCATCCAATTGCTAATTGGGAAATAAGCAAAACAAGTCATCAACCTTAACATTGTTAAGAGTCTACTCTATACAAAATAACACAATTAAATATGCTGAAAAATAAAGCTGATCTTGCCTGACTCATGTTTCAGCATTCAGCTGATTAGTGAACACATTTTTATGATTATAAAATAAAACAACAGTTTGAGAAGCCCCATTTCCTCTGATGCCAACAAGTCTCCGAAACAGAAAGTAAGTGTATACTGTACAAGAAATCTCCCTAAAATAAAAAAAACAAGATTACTGTAACAAATAGGCCCCTATTGCTGCTTTGAAGGTATCTAGCACTAACAAGAGAGCTGAACTAAAATAAAATATATAAAAAAAATTTAAAGATTTTATTTACTTCAGTTATAAATGCACTAAAAAGCAAAAAATAAAATTTTCTTTAACCACAATTTTCATGGTTATATGTGACTAAATAAAATCGCGGAGCGCACATAAATTAATTGATTCAAACAATTTTTGAAACTTGTTTAGCATGGTGGGGAATTACAATTTTCTGTTTTTTTTATATTTTATGATGAAAGTAGCTATTCTATTAATTGATTGAATTAATTTATGTGGGCCCCACAATTTTATTTAGTCACATATAACCATGAAAATTGTGGTTAAAGAAAATTTATTTTTTGCTTTTTAGTGCATTTATAACTAAAGAAAATATAATCTTTTACTTAAATAATGTATAGATTTTATTTTTTACTTTTTAGTTTTTGAGTATTTTGCAAATGATTTTTCATTAATCATTTTTCATGAATGGGAAGTTTCTTTAAAAATATTACATATCTTCTTTTCAGATTTATTTGAATAGTAAAAAGAATTATATTTTGCTCTTTATTTTTCTGTTCAGGCTCATAGGGATTAGCGGTTGGTGGCTACAGAAAAAAAAATATCGGCAACAGAATGGCAAGCTTATGGCAATACTTCCTCACTGTTATCATCAAGGCTACTCCTTTCCAAGAGTAAACAAGTAAAGTCAGCACTCATATTTACCCACCCCACTCACTGGAAGAGGCAAGTGGGGGCAATCTGATGCGTTTCTCACTTGTATGCTCTTATATTTCACTATATTCTCTCTCTGTCATTGTTGTGTGTGCGTTAATTGGAATTCCATAACCATTGATTACGGTTACATTTTTTACGTAATTGGATCAGTTTGGAAGAGATTATTGTATTGTCATCGATACTGAACATGTATGCAAAATTTGAAGAAATTTGATTTGCCAGAAGTGGGTTTAAAGTCAGTTGTAAGATTTGACCCAGACAAACAGACTGAGGAATCAAGTTAAATAAAATCATTTAATATTTTTCTTTTCCTTTTCACAAAGAACCATTTTTTATTTTATTTCATTCTTGTAATTATTGACAATATCGCTGAGTTAAAATTTGGAAGAAATTGTGAAAATTAATTATAAAAAACATACAAATCATTGGATTTCTTTAATGATGTTGGTACTTGCTGGTTTTTAACTTCCTGCTGCTTAGCTGAGGTTAAATATAATTAACTAAATGGTGTGTGTGCTGTATACTATAAGTATATAAACATTTTCCTTTGCAATATTTCCAAATATTTATTTTTACCAACTTCAAATTAATTAAATGTCAGCATCAACTAGAATATATTACTTCCCAAATTTTATAAATACATACAAACACAAAGCTGTGCACTATTATTTATTCATTCTTATTGTGCTTTCATTTTTATTGTACCCCTCTTGATTATCTGTGCAGCCATCTCAGACCATGGTAAACATGCTATATAAGTAAGTGAAATGCATTATTATTTGTTACCAGTAACAGCGTAATGCACGATAACGTGCAGTGAATACACTTGACTTGAGCATTCATAGTTGTCCTCCTCTTTCTCTGTTTAGCATTCATTTGCTCAGAGGTTGATGCGCTTGCTACTTCCTGAGCAGCTCTTCTTTTCTCCACCGTAGCGGCCCGCTACTTCTCTTCTTTCGTCGGCATCTTTTCTCGTTAAAACTGATTAAGTTAGTTTTTGTGTTGCAATTACTTTAGTACGTTTTATTTAATTTTTCACTTAAGCTGGCACTTAAGTCTTCAATCTGCCTCAAGAATGATTAGCGAAGATGGTAGGGAATGAGAACGGCGCCCATACGCATGCGCTGCACGGCTACCCTGGTGCGCGCTGCCGAGAGTTGATTCTACAATAAAATTAAATGAATAGTAACAATCATCACCCTGAAAGAGGATAGTAGACGTCACGTAGTATATGTGTACCAAATTTCAAGTCAATAGGTGAAACGGTTTGCGAGCTACAGGTGATTTAAAATTCTGGACAGACAAACGACAGCCACGGTAGCGTATTATATAAGAAGATAATTATGATACAATAGAATGGGCAGGCAGTTTCTTTAAGTGTGATTTTCACTATGCCTGTTGTCCATGTGTTCCATGACAAATCAATCATTCATTAAAAAGTTTTTGTTTAATCAAAAAAGAAAAATATACAATTACATTTGCAATGTAGGATTCAAACCACTGTTCGTTGAAGAGGACGTTTTTTTTAAAATTTATTTTAGAGATATATTCTTCCATTCAGCAATGTGCCATGACCGGGATTCGAACCCGTATCCCTGCTATAATTCTTGGTAGACCGTCTCTCAAGAATCGCAGCCATACCTCGACTAATACACGCAGTCCTTCTCCGTTGCATCTTACTAGAAAAGGCGATGGAAAAAGAAAAGGAGGATGCAACATTGACAAGCTTCTGTTCCAAGACAGCCACTTTCCCCAGGAAAGTAAACTGAGTCAGTGTCTGGTGCCCTTTCAATGTAATAGAAACCACAGTATAGAGAGAAGTGTGCGCATTGCAACAGGTACACACATCATAAATGTAGGAAGGACAGGTCCTTGCATGTGTTTGAACTGTTAACATTTGAATGTGATAATTGCATATAGCGCTGAACTGACCTCTCTGTACTATTGTTGCCCCTGCATGTCCTGGAGTACAAAGAAACAGCAACATGTGGGGACTGGCAAGATTGGGGAAAAAAAACACGCGGTGTTATGCGAATGAATATGAATAATATGAATAATGTTGCATCCGTGCCACAATGTTTTCCAAAATGTACTATACAGGTCATCTATATATATATTTCAGCATGTCTGTCTGTTGATTGGTTGGTTGGTACGTTTACATCAGTGTTTTGATTGGCTGATATTCTACGAATTTTGAAAATTTGGACCAACCAACTAAAAAAGAAACAAGCTTGCATTTTAATGATGAAGAAACCCAAGAAAAGACCATAAACAATTTGAATATTGCACATTTGCCTCAACAACAAAATAAAAAACGAAGCACTGGGAAGCGAGTGACCAATCGGATTAAAAGAAAAGCTGAAGGAAGTCACTCGACTGAAGAAGACGAAAATGCAAAAAGAAATAAGATTTTGGATATTTCAAGTGCTCAAACTACACCTCAAGAATTGCCAAAAACGAAGAAACCAAAAAGAATTTTTACTGAAGAACATAAACTGTGGAATAAACAGCGACGTGCAGTACGACAAGCAGCAAAGAGTGTTCAAATCTCGCAGCAGAGAAAATGAACGCCAATGAGTTGCAGCTTACAGAAGCAACCGCACGGAAGAACAAACACAATTGGTTCACGAAATTGAGCGTCTGCGATTGCAACAAAAACGTTCTACTGCCACTGAAATTGAAGTTGCTGAAAGACGTGAACATGAACGGCAACGACAACAAGAAAGTCGGTCAAACGCAACTCAAGTTGAAATTGTTGAGAGAAGAGAACAAGAACGTTTACGACAACGAGAGAATCGTTTAAATGCAACTGAAGGTGAAATTGTCGAAAGAAGAGAGCAAAAGCGACAAAGACTACGGGAAAATAGACTTCATGAAAACGAGGAAGATGCAAATTCAAGGCGTCAACAAGATCGCATTCGAACTCGAGAAAGTCGAGCAAATGCGTCTGAAATTCAAGATCAACTTCGAAGAAACACTGACGCACGTCGAAGAGCCTCTGCAAGAGCTGCTTCCAGCAATCAACTTTGTCGTGCTCTAAATACTTGAATAAACATAGTTTACATATTCGTTAAGTATGCATTGATTGTGTTAATGAGTCATAATTTTATTTTGATAAAGATAAGTCGTTCATTTTATGGCATGTAACACTTTCATACATGACTTAAACTAGAAACAACTTTCATTATGTTTATTATTGCCTTGGAACTAAGATCCATACAGCTCAGGTGGTAGAGTGCACACTACCCTTGGTCGGTGGTTCGATCCCGGATGCCGGAACAAAGTTAGGACCTAACACCACCTACTGTCCACCTGGGTTCGAATCCCGATTCGTCGTGTGGCACAAATAACAAAAAACATTTTATTATTAAATTTAATCATGGTACAAATAATTTTGCACTTAATGACTTTTACCCTGCAACACTGATAAAAGTCGCCTGCAGCCCATCCTTGACGGGCACGACTACCTCGTAAAATGAATAATTCCAAATATCATGTATACCTACAGTATGTCTCTGTTTTTTGTTTTTTTTTTGACATCATAGACCATAAGGTGCATACTAATTCAGCGTGAGCAGGAACACTCAATAAAACTAAATAAAAAAAATCAAGTGACAGTGAGATACGAAGAAGGCAGATTCACCAGCTTTTGTGTGTCAGCTTTTATCCCTCCAGATCAGAGAAATGTCCAGTTCCATTGCCTCAAAACACCACTCACATCTACAGTTACTCCCAGTTTCAAATAAAAACTAACAGCGTCAGATCCCTAGGGCGGTAGTATGTATCGCGATCGTGAGTGAGAAAATAAAAGTGAAAAATAAATGGAAACTTTCATAAGTCCTATAAATGTACACTGTCTGTTACAGACGCAAACCAAATGTACGTGTGTACTGTATAATATTAACAATAAGAGCAGCTCACTATTGAAAACGGCAAATACAGGAGGCAGACGGGATTGAACCAGGGACTCTTGATTACAAGTCGGCAAATGTTACCGCTACACCACGGAAGCTGTTACATCATCCTTGAACCTTTTTTGAAAGTGTTTATTTTATCTTCAGACTTCAGGCTTCACACATTATATGGTTTATGCCAACATTTTGTCATTTACTACTAAAATATGACAAACGTTTCTGTTTTAACAATGTGTTTACACAGATTATTATAGAAATGGAACACACATGAAATGCATGTGTTCCAAATAACGATTATTTCCACTCTAAAACTCTGGGAGAAGTTTGTACACGGTCTGCAGCGGTGGGGGAATGGAATAGCAGGCTGCTTGCTGCTTGTCTTAATCGGCACATTTACAGGACAAAAGACGCTGAGGGAGAGGTGCGAACGGATTTCAGGAGGGCCGGATCTACAAGTTTTTTCATAGGCTCTGGTAATTCTAGTGTTAAAGGACTGTTTCCTGCCCTTGTTTTTAACCTCATTTTTAATGGAATTGTTTATTGGAATTATTTTAACTTCCGTTTTGGATCACCCTGGTTTTATGAATTATTTATTTATTGACATTTTGATTCACTGCACTGTTTTGGACACTTGACACTTTTTTTTTGTTTGGATATGTTTTTTTGTAATAAAAGCACTTCTGCACTTTACACCTTTCCCCATGCTTCGTTTGGTGTCCTCATTGTCCAGCTCATCCGGTTACATTACCAACGCTGTCGGGTTCAAGAGGCTCCCAAAAGGGAGATGGGAGCATAGAGCAGAACCTGCATCGTCACAGAGCCTATTTGTAATAATAAAAATGATAATAGTAATGGTCTGGGGTATCAAAGTGCTGTCCTTTTTGTTACTTGATATAGCCAATTGTATCAGTTGTGACGCGATACAACAACAAAAATAATTTTAGTATTATGTGGAATATGGCTGGCAGCTTATCCCAGCCAATACCCCCAAGCCGCCAGATGGAGCCATCCCTGCAACATGGAGGGGCCCCGAATTCCAGCAGGGCATCATGGAACTTGGAGTCTTTCATCACAGCCCTGCTGGATACCGTAGGGGCCGCTAGGGGACTCTGCAGGGAAGCTCAAGGACTTGTATTTTCCGTATAACCCAGAAGTACGTCCTAGTCACAGGGACAGAGGAAATGACGTACTTCCGCGCTGAAGAAAAGGAGTTTTCACCCGACCCGGAAGTGTTATAAAGTCACATGGACTGAGGGACAGAAACACTTCCTGGTCAAGTACTATAAAAGGACTGTGGGAAACCCCAGCAAGTGGAGCCAAAGTTGGGTGGGAGTGTGACGGAACTGCTGGGAGTTGTAGCAGTGTATTGTTGTTATTGTATTGATTTATTGGAGTATTGTGAAGTGAAGTGTGCTTTGTGCACTTTATTATTAAAATAAATAATATTTGGACTTTTACCTGGTGTCTGACGAGTGATCTGAGGGTTCAAGGGGACGACAGCGCCCCTAATCTGTCACAACTACTACTACCACTAGTACTACAAATAATAATAAAGATAATATATAATAACTACTACTACTAGTATATGAAATACTACTAGTATTAATAATAAAATAAAACTTTTACTACCAAACATGCTTCATAAATTTACTTAATGCAGTAAGTAATGTCACTTTACGCTTAGTCTGTGCATCTTAGGACTGTCGTTTTTCAGTTGCTTTTCTCACCTTAGGTTTGACAAGGCTCAGAAGTTATTGGCTGCCTGTGATTTATTATTTGATGGTACAGTTTGAAGTTTGGAAGCACACTCACATATACAATATATGCGTACATGAAGGTGATAAAATAAACCTTTACCTTTGGTTTGTATTTTCTCTCTCTGGTTAAAGTGCTATCACAATTGTATAGCCAATTCATTTACACATTCCAAATCTAAATTCACATCTCAACACACTAACACATCTTTTAGTTCCTCAGGTAGACCATTTCTGTAGGCTGCTAATAACAGCTGAATGTGCTAACTACAATTAATTGTTAAGATTCAGAAATCCATTCAGTATCTTAAAATAGAGTGATACCACAGGCATATTTGCAATAAACAATTAAACAGACCTGCCCTTCTTTCAGTGTGGACCACCTACAGTACTCTGGAAAAGCATGAGAAGAGTTAACAGGGTGGCCTGGCCTCAAAAGGCATTTAAAAACCCACATATAATGTCTTGAATATCTTAATCAACAAATATTATAAGTAATTCCATCCTGCTGTAAACAACTGTCTTTTGCATGATGCTTATCCTTAAAACAACAGTGACAAATTCTTTACATTCTAAAATCAATTACTGCTTAATTTTATTGTTGTGGCGAACGGCAGGGTCCTATGCCCGGCTGGGACGCCCCTGCTGCTTATGTTCCGGGGGAGCA
Source organism: Erpetoichthys calabaricus (assembly GCF_900747795.2). Taxonomy (NCBI): domain Eukaryota; kingdom Metazoa; phylum Chordata; class Cladistia; order Polypteriformes; family Polypteridae; genus Erpetoichthys; species Erpetoichthys calabaricus. Next base: position 108,411,391 of record NC_041401.2, read on the forward strand.
GCCATGGGCAGCTCAGTACCTCCCCCGGGACGCTTGGTGGCAGCCTCCCTGGCCGACTGTGATTCCCCAACCTCCCTCAGGACTCCATGGGAGATGGAGTCCTCCACAGCCTTGTTGGGGCCTGGGGTGGCAGCTAGGGTGGGGCTGTCTGGTTTCAACAGCCTGGCTGGACGAATCTTCAGCCCCACCCAGAAGTGCAATTAGGACCAGGTGGTCAAGCATAAAAAGGGCTATAAAAAGGGCCAGCCACCACTACTCAATGAGCCAGGGTCGGAAGGAGGAGGACTACGCTTGAGGAGGAGTGGTGGAAAAAGGGAGAAAGGATTGTTGTGTTGTGTTGTGTTGTGTTGTGTTGTGTTGGAAGAGTGCTTTTGGACTGTGTATTGCCTGTGGGTCACGGGGAAGATGTGCGCCCACGGGTGAAGAAAAATAAAAGTCTTGATTGGTTTTATACATGCCTCTGTGTCCATATGTGTCGGGTCAGGCACCTATATAGCGCCTTGTTACAGTGTTTAAAATGTACACTTATGTGGAGTCACCTCAACCTGTATAATACATTTAGTATGCAGAATTTTCCTGTTTTATACATCCAATAGCTGCTCATGTGATGCCTATGTTGCCCATAGCTGGCATTTCTTTCTTGAAACCGGGAAATTAATTGGCGTAAACTGTGGAAGGACAGTGCAATGAAGGTACATAACACAGAAAGGCTAGGTGCAAAAGTGCACAGTGCTTTTATTCTATACAATATTCAAATCAAAAGTGCAGTGAAGTTTCTTTTTCGAGTAAATAAACCAATAAATATTCTGTTATAACAGCAGTGTTCATGATGGAGGTTAAAATGGAAACAAATTAATAAACCAAAACAGGTTAAATTCGAAGGATTAAAACAATGAGCCTCAATGCCTCCTTCTAAAACCAACATCTCCTCTGCTCACCTATTACGGTTCTCAGTGAGAAGAGACGTCCTCTAGCAAGCGTAGTTTACCTTTATAGGGTTCATGTCCCTGCTGCCATTTCTTGATGTCCGCAAGCACCACGTGAACCATGTTCCCTTCACCCACTGCCATCCTTTGGCATTCTGTGGATTTTCCCAGAGCGGCTGGTCACTCCTGCTGCCTGAGTGCTCAGCAGGAATGACTCTGCCCTGTGAGTGCTATCCACTTGCTTCACCTGGGGGCACGCCCCTGAATGCTTGCCTTCACTCTGCAGCACCAGCTATAGTGCTAATGAGGAAACCGGCTGAACTGACCACATTTGCACATGAATACATGATCAGTGTGATGATGTGGGTTCCTTACAGACTCCCTCTTCACATATGGGAGCCTCTAGAACACCGTTGATAGTTATGACTGAGATGAGCTGACAAATGGGGTCAAATCTCACACAGAGCAAGGGGATGGTGGAAAAGTGTCACAGTGCTTTTACTAAAAACTAAATCCAAACAAACAAAAACAGTATCCACAGTGCAGAGTCCCAAGTGTCCATAAGTAAATCCATAAAAACCAAGTGAAAAGTGTGGTATAAAAACCCCAATAAATGAATCCAATAAAAGCAGAGGTTAAAATGCAGTCATTAGCTCCTTACGATCTCAGCCCACCTCCTTCTTCATCTCCCTGGCTCACCCATCACTCGTGTAGCTGGCGGAGACTCAGCAACCACAAACTTCATTTCTCCAACCCACCGTCTTGGCCACCTCCAAACTGTGCAGCCAGACCGTCCAAGGTCGGCTGTCCTCCTGTCTTCCTTCACGCTCCCACAGTCATACCTCGGATCCATAGGGAGGTCATCCGTCCTGCTCGCCCCACTTGACACAAATATTCAGTAAGGCAAACCAGCCCCTAGAGCGCCACAGCCTACACCCAGTTTGTGCTGCCTTCCCCTTCCAGGTGGCCAGATCTTCCTCCTGAGACTGCTCTTCTTGTCTTTTAACCTCTATTCTTACTTATTGTTTCTCTCGATCCTCATTCCTTAATCACACACTGCAGGAAGCCGATGAAGCAATTGAGAATGATTGCACCTGCACGTGTGACTTGCCCCAATTACCTCATTAACTCCCCACGGTCATGCAATCATGCCCACAGAGGCTGACACGGCTATCTGGATTTCTTTAAAACTGGCCATTTCTTTGAAGCCACGGACCCACTATACCACAGTCAGTCATATTTCAAATCAACACCCTAGGACCTTCTGCATGCAGCTACAAGTGCCACGTGAAGCATGGGCACCTCCAAGCCTGAGTGTGCTGTTTTTTTTTTTTTCTTTCTTTTTATCAACCGCACACTGATACGGACCCTTCTTGTCACTACAGCTTCTGTCAACATACTGATCATGAGTGCAAGCACCACGGCAATCTGAGAAATCTCAGTTGCGCCTCATGCACACCAGATGGACTTTATTACATATAACAATTAAGGATTGTTTACCTGATCTGTGTATATTTTGAAAATTGTATAGCATGTTGGAAGTGTTTGTGCACATGTAGAGAAAATTTTTTTTGAAGTGGAGGTTGGGTATTTATGAACCTGTAGCATTTAATGGGAACACAAATATTTTGATAAATGACCTGGCTATTCTTTAGTTTGTATTGTTACAATGGTAAAATGACCAGTAGTTAGGAGACAACGTCTAAAAAGTCATGCCAGGTGTCATTATCGGCTCAATGGTACTTAAACCAGCACCATAGGTTCCTTTTGTTTTTGGGCAGAATCTCAAAAAGAATAATCAACGTTTCGTATAGTATTTTATTTAATTGATCTCTTGCAATACTGAACTTTAGCTTGATGTTCTTTTGACTAATGTTTTTTCATTTTCAGTTTGGTTTTGGGTGCTTCGGTAATTAGTCCCTTTTGCTACTGATTTTGGCTTGGCTTATTGACTACATTTATACATTTATTTCTTGATCCTTCAAAGAAAAATCCTCTCTCCTGTCACAACCCAGCTGAATCAGAATAGTACTGCGAGGGGAGTCCATGATCAGGTCAGGTATCTTTTTTTCCCGGTCAGGCATAGTGATATTTAAACTGGTACATTGAGTTCTTTGTTGGCCAGGTTTGTGTGTAAAATGTCATAAAGTATATCAAAGGTGTTTCTAGTGTTTTATTTGGGTGATCTCTTGTAACAAAGAACATTAACTTAATGTTCCTAACAATTTTTGATTTTAGTTTTGGGCACTTTGGCAATCTTCTTTTAGTTTTACATTCATATCCCTAGTCACTCATATAAAATACTCTGTGACCAAAGGGGGTGCCACTAAGCCCCAAACCCTCAGACACAATATCGCCCTAATATAGTTCCGCGTTTAAATAAAGGATTTTATTTGCACAAATAGCTTACCAAGTATACACAACCAACTAAATCACAAATACAAACAAGTGTATCTTTGACTTCTTCTTCTGCTCCTCCTGTTGAGTGTCACCCACTGCGTCCTGACTCTTGACTCCTCCAGGTGAGGCATCGGGCTCATTTTAAGCTGGACGCGGGATTGCTTTCTGGTGCTATACTGCTTTCTCTTGGAAGCACTTTCAGGTTATTTTGTAACCAAGGAGGATACCACTCAACAAATAGCACCCTCTAATGGCACTCAGGTACCCCTACGGGTGTCTAAACTGGGATGCCTTGGGGGGGGGACCACTGCCACCTGTCATATGGGGATGAAACTAGTCCTGGTCCATCCTTTTATATGCCTCCAGCCGGGAAAAAATCATTTTCACATCCAGCCAGCATACCTGGACCATACTCTTGCTGGAGCAGAACTGTACTGTGGGTGGATAGTTGGCCAGGTCAGGCTTAACCTGGAAACAAACAGATACAGTATATCTGTTCCTGCTTAGTCTCAAAAAATTCCCAAGTCCCACTTAACAATGTCTACAGTTTAAAAAATATAAAAAGATCTAGTCCCTGCTAAAAAATCTATCAATCTTCTTTCATACAACAAGTAAAATGACATAAAATGAAACAATGTCTTCTTCAAGGGGCTAATTCTATTACAATATACTTTTTGTACAGTTAACTACAAAAATACAAAAAAAAAGCAATGGAGTATTGTCCCAGATAAACAAAACAGAAGACTAAATTACCAACTTTACTTGTTTACTTTTAGAGAAACTGTCTATTTGAATTGCACAGTGATGCAGGAGTGAGACATCAGTTTATAACTTTTTGAACACATCTTCTTAGCTACACGTTGAAATGTGAACATATAGCCAGTGTCCCCCCACCCTTCAGTTGTAGAATACATTATATCATGCCAAGGAAGATCATATAAGGCATGTTTTCAAAACTGAAACCTTTTAATAATTATAAAAAATGTATCTTTCTCAGCAGGATCAATGAAGTATTTAAAAATATGACATAAAATAAAAGGTTACCAAGTGGGATGAGCACAAATTTGTTTTTGAAATTTCAAACCCATATTGAAATATTCAGACTTTGCAGGTCTAAGATAACAGATCATTGACTCAAAGGAACATTGATCAACTTGTATAATGTAACAGTGTTGTTTGTAAAAATAATGTGCATCAGTAGCAATTGATTTTTATCTCTGGCAGAACAATGAACAAATATTAAATTAACCTTTTCCTACCAAAGAACTTAGTTATGGCTAAGAGAATTTTTTGTGTACTCCATAGTTTTTATTCCAATTCAATTTTTCTTATAAAACACACCTTTGCTTGTAAGCCCAACAACATATTTTTTTATTATAAATGCTGTATATTTAAAATTAGCAAGCACACAACAAAACACAGTGTTGAACAACTAAAAACATTATGAAATATGCTGTGGAGGACGGCTGGGGTTCATGTCTAGTCGGGACACCTGGAGGATGGAAGGACCGGGAGAGAAGCAGTACCTCCCTTGGAACACGAGAAGGCAGCCGCCCTGGTGGGTGTTGGGGCCATGGAAACAGAACTTGGAAGCTCAACCCTGTGGGGGCCCATGGCCACCACCAGGGGGTACCTGGACTGCAGCACTTCCACCACACCAGGAAGTGCCACAGGAAGTTTACCAGGGCACACCTGGAGCACATCCGGGTGCAACATAAAGGGGCCGCCTCACTTCATTCGGGGAACCGGAGTTGGGTGGAAGTGAACAGAGTTTGAGAGGAGAGGAGAGGAGAGGAGTAGAGGTGGTAGAAGACTTGAGGAAAAAAAGGGACTGAGCCTTGTGGGTAATTTGTGCACTGTGTACTGTGCAGAAGGAAAAGAATAAACGTGTTTAAAAAAAAATGTTTGAATTTGTAAAATATATTTTGTAAATTATAATGTATATCAAAATAGTTGTGGTGTGATCTTATTGTTGATAATATTTTCTTTTCTAATTGTAATTTTATTTATTTTTGACTCACTGTAGCTGCTCCTGAAAGTTTTCTCCTGGTACAGATGAGACCACGCTCCGACTGGTGTTTGAGAGCTGTAAAAAAGAGAGAGAGAGAGACAATAAATAAGTGAAAAATGTGTGCTCCTTCTGACCAGAAACTCAGGAGTCTTTATTACAATCTCTCTGATACTGCACTCATGTCTATTGTCACAAGTGGCTGGGGGACAGACCCAGCCGGGACACCTGGAAGGACCGGGAGGTGGCATATTCATTCTCCAGGCCACGAGGGGGGAACCACCCTGGATCTGGAGAGGACCACGAGAGAGGAGCAAGGATGCTTAAGCCTGTTGGGGCCTGTGGTCACCGCAAGGGGGGCGCCCCAAGCCTCAGAGAGCCAGGGAGGCATTCACATCCGCCACACCCGGGAAGATGGAAGAAGAGCCTTCCAGGGACGCCCGGAGTGCTTCCGGGTGCAAGAGCAGTACTTCCGCCACACCAGGAAGTGCTGCCGGAAGAACATCGTCAAGCACCTGGAGCACATCTGGGTGAAAATAAAAGGGGCCACCTCCCTACATTCAGTAAGCTAGAGTCGGGAGTGGGAGCAGGACGAAGCTCCCGTGAAGAGAGGAAAGGCGGCCCACGCACATTTAAAAAGAGGCCCGTGTAAAAGGTCGTTAGTGCTGGGAAGCACTGTGTGCTGTGTGGGACTGGGTTGATAAAAATTTATGTGTTTGCTTATTTCTAAAGATGTTGTGCCATTCTGGTGGTCTTCGGGCATGTCTCACACTATCTTATTAAAACAAAGCACCTTTCTTCGGCTCAGCGTCCATTAAGTGTGCTTTGTTTTAATAAGATAGACATGAGTGCAGTGTCTAACTCGTACGTTTCTTTTGGGTGTATGCCACTGTTGTTTAAGGGTTAGGTTGGTCAGGTATTCCTTGCGCCATCTGCTCCAGAACTGCTTTGACAAGTATTGCCTTTTCCTGGCATACAAATCTTCTCTGACAAACTTGCCTGGAGGTGGAAGAGGAGCCTCTTCAAAGGCTTCCTTTTGTGCTGATTTTATGAGTACAAAGGCAACTATTCTTCGTTCTTCAACACCAATGGGTCCTGTTTTGGTCTTTGTCAGCCTTAGAATTCTAGCAACAACATTAAGAGCTGCATTCCAATCTAAGAATCTTGAGAACCTTTCAAGAAAACTTTCTCTTTCAGAAACATCATACTTCAAGACCCTTATCTCTGGGTCACCTATAAGTAGCTCTGGGGATCCTAGGCTTGTGACAATCTCCCATTCCCATAGGAATTTAGGCACTGTGAACCAATGCGAAGCAATCAGGTCTGCCACCATGACACCCCTAGAGGCTTGATCTGATGGATTTTGACTTGTTTCAACATAGAACCATTGGCTTGGATCTGTTTTGTCTCTTATTTTCTGAACACAATTAGCGTCAAGCGTCGAGCTTCATTTTTGATATATACAAGCTCTACCTGCGAATCTGTCCAGAAGAATGCCTGATCTATCTTCAATTCTAGCTCCTCTCTAAGGATGCTACTTACTGCAGCAGAAACTGTAGCCACAGTCAGCTCAAGGCGAGGTATGGTAACAACATTTAAGACTGTTTGGCCTTACCCATTACCAGAGCACAATGCACTTGTTTGTCAGTCACAATCCTAATATATGAACATTGACCATTACTATTATTGCTAGCATCTGAAAAGTGATGTAGCTCACTTTTCTGGATTGTGCTAAGGTTCTCAGGAAAGAGGCATCTTTTTTTACAAATTTCTTGAAGGTGTTTCAAATCATGAAGCCACGCTTCCCACTTTGGCCTTAGTTCAGGGGAAAGAGTTTCATCCCATCCTACACCCCATTTGCACATCTCTTGAAGTATTCTTTTCCCAGTCAAGATATAGGGAGAAAGAAACCCTAATGGATCATACACACTTGTGACCATTGATAGTATTCCTCGCCATTTGACTGGCCTTTCATCGACAACGACATTGAATGAAAATGCATCAGCTTCTGCATTCCACTTTACTCTGAGCACACTTTGCACTGGAAGCTCATTATAGTTTAGGTCTACATCTTTACCTGAATTGGCACATTCATTCTTTGGAACTGCATTCAAAACATCTCTGCTGTTGGGCACAAATTTGTGTAAACGTAATTTTCCCTTAGCATATACCTCCCGTGCTTCCATAATCAGCTGTTTGGCCTTCTGAATAGAGTTAATGCTGGCAAGTCCATCATCAACACAGACATTTTTTTGGACAAAACTCGCTGCCAATCGGCAGTCCTTTTCATACTTTTTGGCAAGGTACTTCATGCCATAGTTAGCTGCTCCAAAGATGTGCACTCTTATTCGATATTCCTTGGGTTCCATTTCTATGTTTCCATTTTCCCACCACAAGAACCTCAGAAAATCCCGATCTTCAACGCTGACATGAAAACGATGGAACATTTTTTGCATGTCACACATAATTGCAATTTGGTGCTGGCGAATTCTACAAAGGACTCCAGTCAAAGCATTAGTTAAGTCAGGTCCTGTAAGCAAGTAGTCATTTAGGGAGTTACCTTCAAATTTTGCAGAGCAGTCAAATACGACTCTAATTTTCTCTGGTTTTCTAAGATGATACACTCAATGGTGTGGAATGTACCATGTGTTGCCCTCCTTTGGTGTGGCATTTTCTTATTCTGCATCACCATCTTTCAAGGCACCATTCATGAATTTAACGTAATCCTCTTTGTACTTGGGACTTTTCTCCAGTTTTTTCTTTAAATGCCTCAAACGTAGTTCAGCAAGCTGCTTATTGTTTGGCAGAAGAGGACGCTGTTTGAAGGGTAGAGGCATTTCAAGATGTCTTTCTTCATTGTGGTGAATTTTATCATTCAAGAGGTATAGAAATTGGATATCTTCTTGAGATATTTGATTTCCTCTGGCCTCTGTGTCCAAGAAATCAGTTTCTAGTGCCTTAGTAACAGTGGCAGGTATAACGAATGGTAGTTCCTTTACAGAGATGTGGTGACAAAGTCCTTTCAACCTCCTTGGGTTTATACAAGGTGTTATGGATCCTACTATACTCCAGCCTAGTTCAGTCTCGACTGCATATGGCTCATAATCCTCCCCTGATATCACTTGTTTCGGTTTCAGGGCTTGTGCACAGTCATAGCCAATTAGAAGACCTACAGGACAGTTCAACAGATCTGGCATTTTTTCTGCCACACTGAGAAGATAGGTCAAACCTTTCGCTGTTTCACAAGTACAGATGCTACTTTGTTCTAGTGGGATGTACTCTCGTGTATATGCAGGTGGTAGTACAATGTACTGTTGTGAAAAGTACCCTCTCAATCTTAGTCCAACTACTCTTTGACAATTCACTATTGAACCTTTGTCAGTCATTGTTTACAGCTTTAATCAAACAGGTTCTGTGTCTGCGTGAATTTTCTCACAAACATTCTGGTCAATAAACGTATTATTGCTCTCTGTGTCCAGTAATGCATACACTAAGATTTCTGGGCTGTTCTTTGCTGTACAAGAAAGCCACACTAGAACAATCATTGAAGTGTGATCGCTGTTGACTACATTTACGCTGCACAAAGCAGTGGACGAATTCTCCTCTGACTGTGGTGAGTCTGGCCCTTTATCTTGAAGAAGTTCTTCATGAAGCGGGTGGTTATGTGTGCAGACATTGCAAATAGCCCTCTTTCTACAACTGTAGAAATGTGGCCAACCCTAAGACAGCCAAAACACATGTTGCTGTCGACGATAATTTTTTTAGATAGATAGATAGATAGATAGATAGATAGATAGATAGATAGATAGATAGATAGATAGATAGATAGATAGATAGATAGATAGATAGATAGATAGATAGATAGATACTTTATAAATCCCCAAGGGGAAATTCACATAAGGATTCACATTTTCTTTTCCTCTAAAGACATTGCTGCAAATTTTTTACATTTATATATAAGTGGTTTTGTTGACAACAGTGCACTCTACTTGCCTCAAGTTTTGAGTAGCAGAAGAGCTAGTTTTGGAATCTTTGTTATCCTGTGATGCATTTGAGTCTCTTAAAGTGGATTTTGGATCTTGAGGTGTCTTTGTTGATGTCATTAAGGTGCTTGCCTTGATCCTTTTACAGGTTTTTATTCCGTATGTTTCAATGCATGAAGTGAGGGAATTGGATTGCATGCAATGCACTTCCACAAAGTCTGAAAATTCCTGGAAGCTTGGATATGGTTTGTCTTCACTCAATGCTTTAGTAACATATCGATTCCACTGGGCTGTTAGCCAGTCAGGTACAGTAGCTTCTGCAATAATTTCTGATTCTCCTCACAATCATCCAAAATCTTTAAGCCCAGTATATGCAGCATTGCATTCTTGCATGAGATGAGGAAATCACTAAACTCTCTCAATTTAAGAGATTCTCTTGGTCCAATCTTTGGCCAGTTATGCAGTTTTGCTCTGAATGCTCTTTGGACTGCAAAGGGGTGACTATAACATTTGTTCAATGCAACCCAAACTTGCATGTATGCTTCCCCATCACTCCTATAAAGCATTCCTTCTGCTACGTTCAGTGCTTCTCCACTTATGTATCTTTTCAAATAGAACAACCTGTGTGCTGGGTTTGTGCAACGTGTTTCAATTAAGGTCTTGAAGCAGGTGCTCCATTTAATAAATTTGAGTGGGTCCCCTGTAAACACAAATGGCTCTGGTGCCGGAAGTTTTGTCATTGCAGGGGATTCTCTTAATGCCTGAACTAGCAAGGCTTCCTTCGATCCTGGTACTGTTTCACCTTCAGGAACTGAAGTGCTTTGAGGAACTTGGTCAGGAGGAATGCTGTCATACTGCATTGGAGACTGACTTGTAGGCAGTGAGGTTATTACTCCAATATCTCCTATTTCAGCACTCAAATTTAATTCCTCTTCAGCATAAACACTGTATTCTACATCTATGACTTTTTTTAATCTCTCTTGTTGGGCTAGGACCTCCTTTCTCTGAACAGAAATTTCCCTTTCTCTGTTTATTACAGCCTGTTTTGCTGCCAAGCGTGCTGCAACCTCTGCCCTTTTTGTAGACACGTGACTTCCTTGATGACTACTACATCCAGCTCTTGATACAGTTGAACCATAAATCAACCTGTCTTCTTCTCTTTGGAGTAACTGGAGGCGAGTTTCTTTCTCAGCAACTGCATCAAACATTTTGGTACCTGCTTCCATATAGCGCCTATTCAGAACTATCATTATTTCACTAATTACTAAGATGCTGCTATTATTTTTCTTCTTATATCTTGAGATGGGGTAGCCAGTGCACGCAAACCCTCATATTCCCTTTTCAGATCAAACACATATTTTTCCAAATCCAAACTTTCTTTCCTTCGTAGCTATCTCATTTTCTTTTAACTCAAGCATTTTTTCTGTTGGACGTCTAGCTCTTTCTGAGTGCCTAACCTTCTGCTCGATATGAGATGGTTGCCCCTCTGGCCCTACTCTGTGTATTTCAAGCTCTGCATAAATTTCAGCTATGTGTTCTTCAACCATTTGTCTTTCTGAGTTTTCAAGTTTAGTTTCTAATTTCTTCTCTATTTGTGCCTTCTCATTTTCTAAAGCCTCAATTACTTGTTCTAGTAAATGATTTCCTACTGTACCTTGTTCCATTTACACTAACAAACTTAGAAGCACTGTATTGCAATATTAAACAATCAAATGTGAATTATAGAACTCTCATGAAAATATTGAATCACAGGTCTACAAAAAAAAACTATTTCAGGTGCCAAGGATTTTTGAATGGATTTAGGGTATTTTGAGGGTGCTGAATTCAAAAATCCCATTACTTTTGCTGAATTGGTTCTAGTTTTTGAGATAATGGGCATCCATAAAAATAATGCATTCCCCCAATGCGACTTGTGTGTGATAACAAATGCAATAGCTTTTGGTCTGCCTTTTGACTCTTTTACAGTGTCTTAGGTAATGAAATATCCCATATAATTATTTTGTATTTCAATTTGTAGGCCTACAATGCTGTAAAAGCGACTTTTTGAAGCCAGAATTCAACTGTGAATTTGCAGAGGAAAGAAATCGGCTACAGCATAGCTTTGTCAACCCAGTCTTGGTTTATACCCAAAAAGTTCTGCCTTAATAAGTATATAAATACATGTTAAAACTATGACTTCATCAAGAAGAGCCTGCATCAACAATCCTGATGTATTCTGCTACATCTGTGGAGAGTACATGGTTGAAAAACAAAGAAGAAATATCACAGACTTTGTGCATCGAGTATACCTGGCTTATTTTGGAGTACAGCTTGGAGACCAGGATAAGTCTTGGGCTCCACATATGGTTTGCAAAACATGTGTGGAGCACTTATGACAGTGGACAAAAGGTGAAACTAAAAAGTTTAAACATTGGTGTGCCAATGGTATGGAGAGAATGGAAACACCACCATAACGATTTTTATTTTTGTGTTGTAAAGATTAAAGGCTTTAATCGTTACAAGAAAGCTCAGTGGGATTATCCTGATTTGGAATCAGCAAGATGACCTATTCCACATGGCAATAACGTTCCCATATCAGTGTTTACCAGACTACCAAACCAACCACTGTCAGACTCTGAAGAGAGGCAGGGATTGGAGTGTATGGCAGGTAGTAGCAGTGGAAGTGAATTTGAGGGAAGCTCTTCGACGCCTCAACCATTAAGCCAAAAAGAACTCAATTACCTGATTCGAGACCTACATCTATCCAAACAAGCATCTGAACTTTTATGTCCTGACTTAATGAACGAAATCTTATAAAGGCGGAAGTTAAAATTACAGCCTATCGGACAAGAGAAGAGAGGCTTCTCCCATATTTCAACCAAGAGGAAGAACTTGTATAATGCAATGATATCCCAGGAATTGTACTTCAAATGGGACTAAAAGAATATCGACCAGAAGATTGGCAGCTTTTTATAGACAGCTCCATTAGAAGCTTGAATGTGAAATGGTAACCGTTATGCGTCTCTTCCCATTGCTCACTCAACAAAACTTAAAGAAGAATATGAAAAAGTAAAAATCGTATTACAGAAAATCTGTTATCATGAACATCAGTGGTCGAATTGTGTTGATCTGAAGATGGTGAACTTCTTGCTTGGACAGCAATCTGCATACACAAAATACCCATGCTTCATGTGCCTCTGGGATAGCAGAGCAAAGCAAGATCATTGGACAAAAGTGTCATGGCCTACAAGGGAAGAAATAATTGTTGGTGCTGCAAATATAATCAATGAGCCACTGGTGGACAAGAAAAAAATCATTCTCCCACTGCTTCATATTAAGCTAGGATTGATGAAGCAATTTGTTAGGGCTTTGGACAAAACGGGTAATTGCTTCAAGTACATTTGTAGATCATTCCCTGAACTGAGCATGGAAAAACTAAAAGCTGGAATCTTTGATGGTCCTCAGATTCATAAACTCATGAACAATTTCAGTTTTACCAAATGCAAGAATGACACTGAGGCTTCGGCCTGGAAGAGTTTTGTCTTTGTTGTAAAGAACTACTTGGGTAATCACAGAGCAGACAATTATGAAGAATTGGTGCAATATATGCTTACTAACTTCAGAAATTTGGGAGTTAATATGAGCATAAAGATGTACAATTTCCATAGCCATTTAAACAGATTTCCAGATAACCTTGGAGACCTCAGCAAGGAACAAGGCGAGACGTTCCACCAGGATATGAAGGTGATGAAGGAGAGATGCAGATGGGACATACACATGATGGCAGACTACTGTTGGAGTCTCCAACGTGATTGTCCTGATGACACACATAAAAGGAAATCGCATAAACAGCGTTTTTTGAAGCATTGAGATTAATAACAATTAATAACTAATTAACATTGTATTAATTAATCAAATCATACATCACTTTTTTCCTGTCACTGTTGGATATTTTTAATTTCTTTTTTGTATGATGTTAGACTATTTACTTCCTAGTTGTAGCTAAAATAAAAATATTCTTGCAATTCTGAAAGCTTTTCAAATGTGTTGCATTAATTAATTAATTAACTATTAAATATCTCAGAAACTAGAGCCAATCTGGCAAAACCAAAGTCATATTCTTAATCAGCACCATAAACTTAATATAAAACCGCTCAGACATCGTTGGCACCAAAATCACTGTATACCAGTGATCAAACAATCTACACATTTCTGTTCAACTTACAAAACAAAATAGCATATTAAACACAATATGTAATTACAATTCTCCTAATATGAATAACGAGAAACGTTAATATCAACAATTAAGAATATGACTATATTTCAGAATTTAAAGATGCCTAACCTGACGTCCCAACAGCGTTATGACTTATTGTAAACAGAATAATCCAAGGATGTTAGGACAATTCTCTTTTTGTTGCTGCACCTCACTTCAAAACCGTCTTCTTATTGTGTGCCAAACCTGCTTCGCGGTGAATCGGGCGTTGAAGCTCATGATGTCATGTGCAATGAATGCTGGGATTTGTTGGCAGATCCTCTCGTGGAAAGTGGTAATGGAGTATGCCCTTCCAATTTTTACTGAAACCCTAGCGAACCTCTTTGTAGACTCACTCCCATAAACAGCAACGTTTTTCACTGTAGCTGCTCCTCATCTGGTACAGATGAGACCACACTCTGACTGATGTTTGAAGAGTATTTATTTGCTCTCTCTCTCTTTTTTACAGCTCTCAAACACCAGTCGGAGCATGGTCTCATCTGTATCAGGAGAAAACTTTCAGGAACAGCTGCAGTGTGTGTTTGTACATCGTATGTCCTTGGTGTCTGCCTGTAGCCGGGCTGGTCTTCTACAATGGAAATACTAATATACAAATAATAATACATAAACTTTTTTTTAAAGAAATATATTAGGTTCTTAAAGTGTCCAGACTCGATAAAATATATAATTAGCAAAAAAAACATTTAGTTATAAAGTACATTTTCATTTCTAAGCCTCTAATGGTGGAGCAGTGCATAATAGTTGGAAGCCAATGCTATGGTCTGATGGCCAGGGAAATTTAAGCCTATGAGGAAAATAAACCCCTTGAAGTTCCAAGGCCAAAGTTCCATCTGTCTTATGTCAGCTAGCCACCCAAACCTCTGTAATTGCACTCTTCAACAGGGCTGTGGAGTTGAGTCTGAGACAATTTTGGGTACCTGGAGTCGGGGTTGGAGTCGGCAAAAATGTACCGACTCCTAATAAATTTAAATTGTAATGAGAAAAAAAATACAGCAAGTTCAAATGTCCCATTTCACAAACAATAGTCATAATTAATAATAATTTTTTGCATTTATATAGATCTTTTCTCACTACTCAAAGCGCTCAGCAATTGTAGGTTAAGGGCCTTGCTCAAGGGCCCAACAGAGCAGAGCCCCTTTTGGCATTTACGGAATTTGAACCGGCAACCTTACGATTGCCAGTGCAGATCCCTAGCCTCAGAGCCACCACTCTGCCAATTAAGTACTTCCCTGATGTAAGAATAAATCCCAGTGCATAGTTGTGTTACTACTAGTGTGATGTTCAGCTGAGCTATTATACAACCTGACATTCATATATTGTAATCTGGATTATGGTACATTACAAAAGTGTTTTCATTTTATTTAATTTATAATGTGTTTAACAAGTTCATTTGAGTGTAAACAAGTGTAATGATGTAGGTGTAGGTATGTGCTATGGCCTGATTGAGTTCAGGGGCTCTGTCTGCCCTCTCTACATATGCTCCCACCCAGGGCTGAACTTTAGCATAACTTTGCACACCACCTAAGTACTAGGAAGTTAGTTAAGTGGCCCCCCTGGAGCCTCCCACTGCCCTGCCCTGGGAAAAGGAAGCAGCTTCTGCCCAACTTCCTCTCACTGCTAGAAGAGCTTAGAAGAAGAACTTGGAGGAACAACTTCTTGGATTCAGCTGTAAGTCAGTGTTCATGTTTATTTTAAAACTGCATGGCTGTTTGTTGTATGATGGAAGGCTTTGTGCATGTTTCTGGATAAAACTGCAAGGCTATGTGTATGTTTGTGCGTATGGTGCAGGAATGTATGAATGTTTGTGTATAGCACAGATTATGTATATGTTTCTGAGTAAAATGTAGGGTTCTGTGTTTTGTATATGGTACAAGTCTGTGCATGTTATTCTGTATAGGGCAAATTGTGTCTAGGTTTAGTGCTGGGCTATAGCTTATTTGTGTGTATACTGTAATGCCGTGTTGTATGTATGTTTGTATAGTGCAGGACTATGTGTATGTTTGTATTTAAATCAAAGTATATGCTAGATGGTATAACATTTTATATTTATATTTTAGTGAAAGCGGCACCCCATTCACAATGGCAAAAAGACTATCAACAAACATGACAAAGTCTGCTGTTTATGAGCACTTTACATTATCAAGTGATGGGAAACATTACGTGTGCCAATGTATTCTAAGAGACGATGATGGTGAAAAACAATGTGATACAAAAATAAGCAGTTTCAGTGGGTCTGAAAAAAATGCACCTACAAGAGCATCAGATTTGAAAAGACACTTGTAGCATTTTCATCCTAAAGTGTTAGAAGTTATGAATTAGAAAGAAACATTCCATCAACTTCTGGGATAAAAAATGTTCAGAAATATACTGGAGACCAAACACAACTAAAACATTCTTTATATCTGAGAAAGTTACCATAACAATGACACCAGAAAAATTCAAAAACCACATTATTGAAATGGTAGTAAAGAATAGTGTACCACTATCCTTCTTTTCATAGCCAGCCTTTTTAGGCCTAAATGGAGAAATGGCTAAAAAAATTGCTGTTTCTCTGGAAAGAGAAAGTATAAGGAAACTTATAATTGAAGAGGCCAAATATAAAAAGGAAGAACTACGAAAAGGTCTGAAGGGACATTTTGTCTTCATTAAAATGGATGCATAAACACGTCACAGAGTGAATTATTTTGCTATTAATGTTAGATTTGTTGATAATAAAACAATAACGTGGACCTTGGCAGTAAAGGACACCCAGGCACATCACACCACTGACTATCTTCAGAAGTTAGTGGGGGGTGTTCTAGAAGATTTTAAAATTAAAAAGGAATACATTCTGACAGATAATGCTTCTAATATTTTAATTGAGAAAATGAATAAAGTAGATGAAGAAAGTGACAAACAGATATTAGAGGAAGGCAGCTCTGCAAGTATTGGAGAAAGTGAAACCGAAGAGTATAGTGACATTTTGGATAACATTGCTGAAGAAGCATCTAAGCTTACTATTATTCAACATATGTGTTGTGCTGTTCATACTCTGCAACTTGCAATAAGAGATGGATTGAAAGATCGTCATGCAGCTACTCTAATTGGCAAATTGAGGCAAGTACAGTAACTGTTGCAGCCAGGGCCCCTAAAACAGATGCCATTTTGTAAAGACGTGCAGGAAAAGGAGCCATTTTGGATCAAACAGCACGCTGGGGAAGCACTTATTTTATGGTAAAGCGTTTGCTTGAACTAAAAGACTTTCTTGAAGAACTAGACAATGAAAATGTTTTATTAACTGAAAGCCAGTAGTCACAAGTAAAAAAACTGGAAAGTCTACTTTCTTATCCCTTTACTGTAACCAAAATGTTGCAATATGAAGAGCTTCATATATTGCCTGAACAAAAGTGGAGGGTTAATAGCTAATGGCATCGTATCGTCAATGAAGAAAAGAGAGTGTCTCTTACTGGATAATAAAATCTTGTTAGCTGCTATTTATGTTGATCCAATCAGCTGAATTTTGTTGAGCAGTGACCAGATTGCTAATGGAAAAAAGGCACTCTTTGATGTAGCATTTTGCATGAAGGGATTACTACTACCTGAAACACCACCACTGGATGAAGCTTTAAGCACTGGTAACTCAGGATCATCCTCTTCAAATGAAGAATTAGACTTTGATTCCTACTTGGACAAAAGCAAGCATCTTTCAAAAGCAGAGCGACGTTGCCTATGCGTGAAAAATAAACTACCAGTAAATGTCCAAATAAAGAGATTCTAGCAGGAGTTTTTTAATGAATTAAAAGAAGTTGAAAAGTATGATTGCTTATCGAAACTAACTGTAAAAAGAAGCCATCCTTGTTTATCCAGAGATTATAAGTGATGTGGCTAGAACTGTAACAGTAATGCCACCCACCCAAGTCAGTGTTGAAAGACTATTTTCAGCTCTAAAAATAATCAAGTCAGATTTAAGAGCTTCTGTGAAAGAGGATCTGGCAGAAGTAATTCTGTTTCTTAGAACACTACATTGAGTTAATTTTGGACACACACTTGGTATACGAACAAGCCAGTTTTTCCCTTTCGGTTTGTACATGTTCAGTCTCTCCCTGTGCATTTCCTGTGCAGTGTGCAAGAGAGAGAGCGAGAGAGCGTGACACACCCACACACACACACACACAGGCAGCGCGAGAGAGAGACAGACGCACACACACAGGCAGCACGAGAGAGAGAGCCGCGCACACACACAGGCAGCGTGAGAGAGAGAGACGTGCACACACAAGCAGCGCGAGAGAGATAGCTGGACGCATAAGGTAGGAAGGCAGTTAAAGAATGCACTGGGCTTGATTTTGTTTTCACTTCTGTTTACAGCAATCGGTTCGTAGCGTGCATTGTTGTAATGTTACTTTTCTTGGTGGTTTATTAAATTACGGATTTTTTCAAATGTTCATTTTTTTTCCCTGTGCTTAAAACTCATTAAAAAAAAGTGTGTTTAGCCAGTGGTTGGTAGCGCTATAGCGCGAACTATTGCAGTGTTAGTTTTCTCTGTTGTTCAAGGTTTTCTCAGTGTTATTCAATGTTTTTACATTTAGTTTACTATTACACTGTGCATTCTATGGTTTAATTAACTATATTTGTACTTAAAAACTTAAAAAATATATATATTTACATACAGTTCATATGGTCTGGATCAGATTAATTGTATTTACATACAATCCTATGGGGGAAATTGCTTCGGTTCACAACCAAATCGGTTTACAACCAGAGTTTTGGAACGCATTATGGTCGTGAACCGAGGTTCCACTGTATTCTGCCATACAACTATATTCCAAGTTTAATATGTAAACTGTTTTAGGTTTTCCAGCTTTTATTTTTGTTTTTTGTTCATGTAGTTAAGCTTTGTTTTTGTTTTAAAACCACCAAAGAATGTGGTTTATATTTTTGAACTGGTAAAGTTCCTGTTCCTGATTTTTATGTATGCTACTACTTTATAGCCACTTGATAAAAACAATAAATAAAACCTTATTTGTTTTCATTTTTGTCTTTTGTTTAAACTGGCCAATATGGTAGAGAGTCAGCTTCCTAGCCAGTAGTTCTGTGGTTAAATGACGTGTATGTTGCCCTCTTTCAATCAACATAGAAAATACATTAAAAAAATTGCATTAAATATAGAGGAGTTGGAGTCAGAAGTACCGGACACTAAAGAGTCGGAATCAGAGTCAGAGCCGAAGGATTTATCTACCGACTCCACAGCCCTGCTCTTCATGGCATCACTGTGTAGAAACATACCTGGGATTCCAGTAGAAAGTGCCAATGTTCTGACTATGAGACCACCATATTATTAATATGCTCAAGGTCATGTATGAGGTTTTCAGAATTTTGACCAACAGAATATTGTTACTTATAGTAGATGTGTCAAAATTCTAGGTCATACCTGACCATTTATCGAAAATGACAGGGGAAGATAAAGAGGAATCAGTTCAAGATTTAAAACTGATATTGATACTATTTTCAGGCTAATGTCATGATTTTTAAACAAATAATGAATACACATTTTACAAAAAGAATATCTGTAATTGAATCATTAACTGTTTGATGATTTTTGATGATTATACTGCAGATGTGAGTCTTTAGGTAGAGGTTATCAAACTCTACACTTCAAGAAGGTGTTGTTTTCATTGTTCATGCATTATCAAATTGATCGATTATTACAAGGGGCAACATCTTTTTTTGTCTTTACACAAATTTCTTTAAATAGGGGTTTAAAAAAACTTCCTGAAATAATAGCAAAAAATGATTTTATATGGGTCCTGCAGTGGGTTGGCACCCTGCCCGGGATTGGTTCCTGCCTTGTGCCCTGTGTTGGCTGGGATTGTCTCCAGCAGACCCCCGTGACCCTGTGTTCAGATTCAGCGGGTTGGAAAATGGATGGATGGATAGACATTAAGCCCATTACAATAACGGGACTAGAACAGTAGTCCATAAACATTATTTGGAACAGTCTATATTAAATGGCAAGGGACCTTTTACCTTATTAAATTTTTTCTGTAAAATGCCTGTAATTTTCTCTGACAGTAATACTGGCTTTGCTGTCTGTAATATGCGTTTAATTTTCTGTCACAACAGTGGGCAATCAGCAGATTCTCCCCAGCAACTGATGTAATGTGCGCGAAAATAACTCTACTTTTACAAGTCATCGTATTGTAATATCATGAAAATTCGTATATTTAGGAAAACCCCTTCAACGACTGACACTTTACACTTTACCGGGCCAAGCTTCTTAATCGCAAATCTGACATCCTCAGAGTGAACACTTGCACAACAATGGGGAAGCTGGTCTCCGCGTCTCAGTACCCGATTGGATTTTTATGTTTTAGGTCTTACCTCATTTACCAAAATCCGATTGGATCGGCCGCGCGATATTTTATAGGTCTCGCCCTCTCTGTCTTGTGTGATGCGTCAGGCGGCCTTTGAAGCTTCTGCTTTGAAAGCGTTGCACAGTGCCCCACACATGCGCACTTCACCAGAAGACACACACACACGGACACTGGATGCACACAGGGGTTTTATCAAAGAGGATTGGTTTTACGTACACATTTACATATGTAGTACACATGACTTGTGTCCACCACACAAAACCCGAAGATGAAGAATGGAGGAGTTCTCAGTAGTGCTGATCTGCTCAAGTCCACAAAACATTTTGATGGTGCTTTTAGAAAAAAGATAATCAACAGTTTTAGAAATGTCTGCTGTAACAGAATGAGTGCATACACAAGCTATGAGATTGAATAACAGCTCCTGCAGCTAAAAACACGAGAGTGGACAGAACCTGCAATGGAGCAGGTACAGCACAATTCCTCAAAGTTTGCCTTTGTAAAGCTGGTGCCAGTTCAGCACACAGCTCTAAGAGGATAGCTCTTGATAAACTAAATTGGCTTAGAAGGAAGTTATCATCATCTCTAAATATGAGGTTTCTTCTAATTCTTCCATTTGCGATGTCTTCTAACAATGCTAAAGCAGCCATGGTAGTTGGAATAGTTTGGCCATTCTGTGCACCATTATATTTTTACAGAATCATTACAATCAAGTGAATTAAATTTGTAAATGATATGCAATTAATTTTGGTGTATTTGATAAACCCCGCATCATAGATGTGAATCTAAAAAAGAAAAGTAGACCACGAATAAAGTAGCACTGCTTTAATGCTGGGTGCCACCAATTTGCAAAACCAAGCAGAAAAGGGGGGACCCTGTCGTGAAAATGTACATGGTTTTACACCAAGTTTAGTTTTTATACTGATTGAAGTGAGCATGGAAATGGGTGTACGCAACATTTTTGTGCGTACTCACCATTTATACATGAGGCCCCAGGTGTCTTAGGAAGATTCTGGACTTTCAGCCTTAAAAGTGTAATAAAGACCTATTCCTTTCAGTTAAAGATACTGTGATGCTATCTGTCAGGCTGGTGAGCTAAGTCTTGCCTCCTAACAACTCTCTGTGGATTCAATCTGACTATGCAAAGAGAGTTGGGCATCTTCAGCACCTACGAGGTCACCTGTCCTATAGTATCCTGGTGGAGCATTCCCCTTCAGTCACAATTTTCCTTCCTGCATGTCTCTGGCATATCCACCACATCTACAGGGCTTATTTCCCCTAATTTACTGGCAAACCAACACATACTGTATCTCTATGGCCGATTCAGGATTTCTTCTCACTTAGGGTAACCCTGGACATTGACTCAGTCTTGTGCCACTCATTCTTCACCCTCAATGCTGTAATCCTTGACTATGTATAGGGGTGGGTGTTTTGTCTTGGTAAAGTAATATATTACTTTCTCCTTTTGTATTATTAATTATTAATATGCAGCCTTTGTCAGAATGCCTCAAATCTCCCAGACTTACTACTGTTTATAAGGTACTGTACCATATAACTTCTCCCAGCCTTCCCTTCTACATGTATAACCTCAGGCAATCAGTTGTAGTAAATGACAAGCAGGAGTTAAGTTACAATTTAAACAATGCATTATTGATAATATTCATAAATGATAACAATATGCAAAGCACATTTGAATATTGGCAACCATACAACCTGATAAATGGTGATGTGTAGTTTCAGACGGCATACAGACTTGTTAGTTACTTAAAATGTCTCTAGTTCATTTGTGGTCAGCTTTCTTCAGAACAGGCCGCATGCCTGTCTCAATATGGCTGCCGAGCTGTGCTCTTCATTGTGTTGTCCTTTTCAGTTCATGGTGTGAGGTGGTCTTTCATCAGTTTGGTAAGAGGGAGAGAGAGTGAAGTAAAGCAAGCAAATTTATAGGCTTTCTGTCCAACCCCTAGAACCAATAGGGCGTCATGGTACTTAAAGGCTTCTGATACAAGCCAGTTTCAAACAGCCCTACTTCAGACCAATGGGGGGACAGAACAAATTCACACCTGCCCCCAAAACCATTTGTTGAGCTAAAGATTGGCAGCTAGGCAGTCTAGCTTTCCTGTGGGGGTTGACTGAGAAACAGCAGAGAAACATTTACCAAACTTGTTTGAGGCACTTCTCCCAACCTTCTCATAAAATTCAAAGAGACTCATCCCTAAAAGGGGGGTAAACATGAATGCTTCTCACTAATGTAACACTAATATTACATTGCTTTGCCTAACTTACAAATAAAGACATACAAAATATTTATCAGCTTGTATGCTAAATTTTATATCACAACAGTGGGCAAAAGTAGGTTTAGAGTTGTGAGTTTATGAAACACAGAGTTTATTCTTGTTTTATTATTTATTTATTTATATTATTTGTTTTCTTCTCCTTTTTCTTATTATTAATATTACTATTATTAAAGTATGCTTGAGTGTAGCAATCATAATCTGCATGTCTCTTTTCCATACAAACAACTGTAGACCTACTTTTGCCCACTCCTGTATATTTAGAAGCAGAGAGTAACCTTGTTTTTTTTTTTGTTCTGTTGATATGAAGTATTATGCCGGATTTATAAAAAGTGCATTTAATTGAAAATGCATTTTGTGATTTATATTTCAATTTCAAAGTTTTATAGTTGGCCCTTTCTCTGACTTCAAGCTCTGCAGTATGGATTTCCTGAACTGGGCCGAAAAGCTCTCCATTATGTTCACTCAGGGATAAGTAAACAAACTAAAAGCTTTTTATATGGCTATAATACACACATACCTTATTCCTTATTCTCGATGTTTAGACATTTCAAATACCATGCATCCTTTCTTTTTTATGGATGCTTCTCATAGAACCAGAAAACCTTGTACTCTTACCGTAGGTGAAAAAGTGTTAATTTTACTTGATCATCTGCCATTTCTCTTGAGTGTTTAATATAAAGATGTTTCACATGGCTTCATCCAAATGCACCGATGCTAAATAAATTTATATAAAGCATGAAACAGTGAAAGTGCTAAAAGAGACGCACTTTACATTTATCCATTTTCTGAACCCATTTACTCCATTATTGTGATATGGCTGAGCATTTCCCAGAAGGGTGAGAGACAGAAACCAAGCCTAGATGGGGCACCAACTCAACAGAGACGAAATGTTCACACCAACACCCATACTCCCTCACACGATGAGAATTTAGTTAAATGAATGTGTTTGTGATGGACTGGTATCCTGCTTTGGGCTGGTTACTGCTTTGGCATAATACTGTAGGGATGGATGGTGATTTCTTTAAACTGGATCAAAAACACCTGTGAGACACTATTTTAATTCTCTGTAACCTCTTTTGTATATGTTTCTTTTTATATTACATAAGCCTATGCACGTGTTCTTTCACTATTATCTAAGTGTATAACTCACATTGTAATCTTACTTTAGAATGGCCAGACATTCTGTAACTAAAACTTAGATGACAGTAAAGACAACTGGAGACAGACAAAGGATTGGAGACTACTCAGATAAATCATATTAAACAAAACAAAGTGTTTTATGATCATAGATTTTAGACAGAGCTGTCCACTCCCAGAGTAGCTAGCCAGCTATATGTGTGTAATGTCATAAAGTATGGAATCCCATGTGGGTCTTTGGGCATAAAGAACAGCTCATCTTAGAAATGTGGGACAACAGAGACATTCCATTTGAGAGTCTATATTCACCTACTGTAGACTATAAAGATGCCATCCATGCATCAGCCTGACTACTCAGTCTACAAACTGCCCAATGACACTCCACCTAATCCTCTGACACATATGTTGTCTTTATCTTTATGGAAAGCTTTAAAGCAAAGGTTTATTTTATTAGGATTTTACATCCAAACTTTGCTATTTTTTGCTGTTCATTTATTTCATTTATATTGTTTTGCTTTGAGATTTCTATACTTCGTATATCTTGAGTGATTTTAGTAATAAAATAGTGTGGGATATGGCCGGCCTGTCACCCTGGCCAACACCCCAAGGCCGCCAGATGGAGCTGTCCCTGCTGCATGGAAGTGCCCTGAATACCAGCAGGGAATCATGGACGATGGAGTTTTCCTTTACAGCCCTGCTGGATATCACAGGGGCCAACAGATGACGCTGCAGGGAGGCCCAGAGAGTTGTTTGTGCCCTATAACCCGGAAGTTCGTCGTAGGCAAGTTCCGGGTTGAAGAAAAGGACTTTTTATCTGACCCGGAAGTGATAAGAAATCACATGGACTGTAGGATGGGAAACACTTCCGGGTCAGGGAATATAAAAGGACTATGGGAAATCCCAGACGTCGAGCTGAGCTGGGTGGAAGGAGGGCAACGCGTCTGGGAGTGAGGAGGATTGTGTATTGGTTATTATTATTGATTTATTATTGAGTATTGTGGAGAGGAGGGTGCTTTGTGCACTATTATTATTATTATTATTATTAATAAACCATTATTTGGACTTTTACCTGGTGTCTGACATCTAGTCTGAGGGTTCAAGGTGTCACGGAGACCTTAATCTATCACAATAGATACAGGGTATCCAGTTATGGGGAGTTTGACACTTTTTTTTCTCATAGGGTTAGCAGGCTGAAGTGGTACACCCCAAAAGAGAGCAGTATGTCAGGAGTAATGCATCAAAGTTGGTGAGTGGCATTAATTAAGGTATAACCTTCATGTTTCTAGGTTAATCTCAGGGACCAAGGTATATTATTCTTCAAGCGTCTCGGTTATAACTGACAAGTGATACACTGTACAGACATCAGTCATAATCTGTACTTAAATGGATATGGTCTGTGTATGTTTGTCTTTTTGTGTGTGAGTTATCTTAGGGTGCGAATGTAATGACTGTACAGGGTGGTAGCAGTTTTAAGTAGGATGGAGGTCAAAGCATAGTAATAAA
This sequence comes from Erpetoichthys calabaricus, assembly GCF_900747795.2. NCBI lineage: Eukaryota > Metazoa > Chordata > Cladistia > Polypteriformes > Polypteridae > Erpetoichthys > Erpetoichthys calabaricus. The sequence continues at coordinate 108,436,244 of NC_041401.2, forward strand.
ATGGAAATGAAAAGAAATGGAAACGAAAAGAGATGTAATGATAGAGTCAGAACAACAGTATATTTCACTTAGCCAAGGCCAAAGCACAAGACACAAATCGTATCCAGAGAGATCTTTAACAACGATATAGCTAGAATTTTAAGTTTTGAATTACTCAGTTAGTGACAAACTTGGGAAATAAAGGAGTGTATGATGGAGACCTTTATACTGTCACAGTAATTATGTCACGCATCACACACTCTCAGACACCTTGCCTAGCAACTGCCTGGCAATACTGCATTAGAAACAGCAAGTAATGGTAGTGTCAATGCTAAAAACAAAACTGTGCCTTTAGAAGACGTTTGGACAGAGGCAGTGGTGCTGTAAGAATTATGTTTCTAGACTTCTCTAGCGCCTTCAACACCATCCAACCTCTGCTCCTTATGGACAAGCTGACAGAAATGGAAGTAGATTCATACCTGGTGGCATGGATCATGGACTATCTTACAAACAGACCTCAGTATGTGCGTCTCGGGAACTGCAGGTCTGACATTGTGGTCAGCAACACAGGAGCACCGCAGGGGACTGTACTTTCTCCGGTCCTGTTCAGCCTATATACATTGGACTTCCAATACAACTCGGAGTCCTGCCACGTGCAAATGTTCATTGACGACACTGCTATCGTGGACTGCATCAGGAGTGGGCAGGAGGAGGAGTATAGGAACCTCATTAAGGACTTTGTTAAATGGTGCGACTCAAACCACCTACACCTGAACACCAGCAAAACCAAGGAGCTGGTGGTGGATTTTAGGAGGCCTAGACCCCTTCTGGACCCCGTGATCATCAGAGGTGACTGTGTGCAGAGGGTACAGACCTATAAATACCTGGGAGTGTAGCTGGATGATAAATTGGACTGGACTGCCAATACTGATTCTCTGTGCAAGAGAGGACAGAGCCAGCTATACTTCCTTAGAAGACTGGCGTCCTTCAACATCTGCAATAAGATCCTGCAGATGTTCTATCAGATGGTTGTGGCGAGTGCCCTCTTCTACGCCGTGGTGTGCTGGGGATGCAGCATTAAGAAGAAGGACGCCTCACACCTGGACAAACTGGTGAGGGAGGCAGGCTCTATTGTTGGCATGGAGCTGCACAGTTTGACATCCATGGCAGAGCGACAGGCGCTCAAAAGGCTCCTATCAATTATGGAGAATCCACTGCATCCACTAAACAGTGTCATCTCCAGACAGAAGAGCAGCTTCAGCGACAGACTGCTGTCAATGTCCTGCTCTACTGACAGACTGAGAAGATCGTTCCTCCCCCAAATTATGTGACTCTTCAGTTTCACCCTGGTGGGTAAACGTTAACATTATTCAAAGTTATTGTCTTTTTTTTACCTGCATTTTTATTACTCTTTAATTTAATATTGTTTTTGTATCAGTATGCTGCTGCTGGAGTATGTGAATTTTAATAAAGTATCTATCTATCTATCCATCTACCTCTGAGGGCACCTACGAAAAAGCATCAAAAGTTGATTGAAATACAGTTAATTGACAATACTTTTATTATAAAGTAAAAATTTAATCCTCTTCTGGAATGAAAAAAAGTTGTGAAGAGTAATATGAAGTAAACATAACATCATCATTTTATAGCATAATATGACAAAGTGTATAAGTATATTTTTGAAACAAATGCAAAAAAATGACTGAGCTGTTGAAAAAAAAAAATCACTTTTCAAAAAAAAAAAAGCCCGCTTTTTTGATAAAATTTGCCAAAATGTTTTTCAAAGTGAATATGCTGTGCTGGAGACCTTCTTCGACAAGTATTTTCCTGAAAATGTGCTGTGCAGCTGGCTTAGATGAACACGATGTTTTGCAAGACCAGTGTGACATCACCCAGCTGTAGCAGCCATCCGCACAACTTTCATGCATGCCTACTGTAAACACATTGCCAAAGTGACCATTTCTGGGTCACAAGCTCATGACGAAAAAAAATGTTTCAGCTACTAAGATGTGCTGAAACTATCCATAGAAGCACATAACATACTGCAATATTTTTCTCACCTCTAACTGTACTTGTTTCTTAAACTCATGGTTGGTTCAGTCCCAGGGCTCTGTAATTGCTGTATATAGGTTGTCAGATGAACTTAAAAAGATAAAGATGATTCCTGAAGCCACCAAGTTTGAGAAACACTGCCAGATTTCCATCTTACATGTGTTTAAAAAATAAACAAAAAACTGCAGTATTACGAGTACTGCCACCAGATATATAATACTGATCCTTGTGTGCTGGCAGCGCATGGCTAATTATGCATGCAGATTGGCCATGTGCCCAGCAGTGATCTCAGAACAATCCTTAAAGAAGCCCTCTCCCTACCCCAGCCCTCATCAGAAAACATATGACACACTGTAAAATAATATAAACAAAAGGGTTATTACTATTTGCAAGGCTTTTTCTTTCTTCTTGATGGAAGAAGAAAGTGGAAAAAATCTGCATGGATGAATGGGAAACAACTGTGTGTAGAGTTGTGACTTTAAACTAGAGAACAAGCCAGTCCCACACTGCTGCTTTGTTGGATGGCCAATTTGTGCCCAAAAGATTGAACTCTGTGAGCTGGTGATCTGTATTTTATTTATGTAATACTAGTTTGTGGCTTTTTTTTCATTTTGTTTGTGGTGGTAGTTCTGTCTGTATCAAAAGCAAAAAAACATGCTTCAACTCCCACGAAAGTCAATGAGCCCGGGTCACAAATAGGAGAAATCAAAGCTGTTAATGTAGCTGAGTGAGTTGCCAACAAAACGGAATCTTACTTGCTCTGTTTCTGTGCTAATTTTATACTTTGGTAGAATGGCAGCTTGTAACAAGTCATATTGTAGGGACTCATCCACTGGCATGGCCAAAAATGTCTCTCTGGCTCCTCCTGTAAATAACAGGACCAGATGGATTGCCCAGTCATGCCAGTTATACACTGTAGTCATTCGTTCAAAAGTACACAGGTAATGCTCGATATTCTCTTGCTGCTGGATTGGCACCAAGTGAGGATAATCTCATGTTCTCCCAGGCTGGCCTCTACTTCTTTTGGTAGGTTCGTCTGGATACCATGCGTAGAATTCACACTAAAACATGACATATGGACAAAAGTCAAAATGTGTGTATGCACAAAATAATTAAGATGCACAAAACATTGCGTAAGTCAATTTCCACTCACTTCCGCTACATAAATCCCTGTCTGCGTGAAATGTAATGCTTGTGCACGCGCCTGCCACCCCTCCCAGACTCCTCCCAGAATTACACCTCTTTGAATATGCAAATCAATATAAATAGCCTATTATGTTCAGCTAATTGTGAAAAGACAACGGCAAAAGCACAGGGATAAAAGAAGAATATCAGTGAATGCCAAGTGGAGGCAAAGAAAAACATACTATTTGTTGGTTGAAGCAGTTGTATAAACAATAAAAGGAAGTTAATCGAAAGTTCAAGTTCAGAAAGTTGCACAGTGCTTGAAATAAAAAAGAAGTGGTCAGATATCAAAGTCTCCATGAAAAGGCAAGTCGTAGCCCACCATCTGAGTGTCATATGGAAGCTTATTAGGGTACAGAGAAAAGAAAAAAAAAGGGGGACACAGTGGAAAAAAAGCTTGAAATGCTTTAATCTCGAAATTTCCACTTTAATCACGTAGTTTATTTTGTCCTTAAAGTAGAACTTCATAAACTTCATCTTAAAATCTTTTGATTTACTAGTGTCTCAAATCCCATCGAAACTAAAGTAGCACGATAAATGCTTTGTATTCTGTGTGTTCTTCTATGTACTCTATGTGTGTGAATCACTACTTGCTTCTTAAGCGGGTTTTCACTTACGCCGGCAGAACACAGAATATATTACATTTGTGATATTACAGCTCTCTGAACAATTTAAATACTATAAGATGTATGCTCTGCGGTGGGTTGGCACCCTGCCCAGGATTGGTTCCCTGCCTTGTGCCCTTTATTGGCTGGGATTGGCTCCAGCAGACCCCCGTGACCCTGTGTTCGGATTCAGCGGGTTAGAAAATGGATGGATGGATGGATGTATGCTTGATATCATTTTCATGATGAAATGAATTAAAGCATGTATTAAACAGTGGCACAGGGTTAGCGACAAGCTGGCGCTCCATCCAGAGATTGTTCCTGCCTCCCGCAAGATGCTTGCTATGCCGTGAGTGACCCTCGATGAAATAATTTATTGCAGCAGTACTGTTTCTTCAAACATACTAATAATTCCTTTTCTTTCTCCAAGTAACCAATCGCCACACAATCTCTGAACAGGTCGTCAGTTCATCGCTAGTGCTGCCCACCGTGTCCACACATTTAATAACGGTATACATTATTTAAATGAAGTTAAAATGTATATGTATAATGTAATATATATATATATATATATATATATATATATATATATATATATATATATATACTTTACTGCATTTCATCTTAAAAATGACATCAAGAGCTTCAAGAAGATAATGCCTGGAAATCTAAATCGACTTAGAAGCCAGTTGTCATCATCTGTAAATATGTGCTCTCTTCTGTTGAATTGAATTGAATTTCTTCATTTTTATTGTATGGTACAATGAGATTCAATATGCAAATCCTGCATAAACTTATTTTCCTATAAAGTGGTAAAATAACAACAACAATAATGATAATAATAATAATAGGATTAAAAAACAATTAAAAATATACAATATGAAAGCATAAGTGGTTTACATTGTGCAAGTTTACAGTGAGGTAATTGTACTTATAAGTATAAACAGTTCTACCGGGAGCCCTTCATGGACTGATTGAGTGCATTTAGAGCTCTTGGGATGAAACTGTTTCTGAACTGTGAGGTCCGTACAGGAAAGGCTCTGAAGCGTTTGCTGAATGTGAGAAGTTCAAATAGACTGTGCGCATGGGTGAAGCAGTGTGTGCTTGATGCTGTACTCCAATTATTTTCTCCGCTCTTGTCACAATCTGCTGTAGAGCTTTCCGATCAGCTGCCGTAGAGCTGTGATTCCCCACTCAGATACAGTGAGTTAAAATACTGGTGCACTGAGAGTAACAATGCTAAATCAGCTATAGTATTTGAAATAGTTTGGCCATTCTGTGCATCATTATATTGTTACAGGGTGATTACAATCAGATGACTTAAACTAAAAAACGATATGCGGTTAAATTTCAGTGTATTTGATAAAGCCACGTCAGGGATGTGAATCAAATAAATAAAGGGAAACCACACAGGAAAAATAGCACTGCTTTGACTCTGGGTGCTGCCAGTTTGCAAAACTGAGCCGAAAACGTGTGTACGCAATGGTTTGACCTGGCATGAGAATGTGCATGGCTTTACGGCAAGTTTAATTTTTATGATGTGAGTGTGGAAACGGGTATATGAAACATTTTTGTACATACGCACCGTTTGTACATGAGGCCCCAGGACTGTTGGACCAAGTTCACCTGTCCTTGCAACTGGGTGAACTGGTGCTGCAAACTCTTGATGCGCTGCTCCATCTGTTGATGCTTGTCCTCTTGGATGGTGACAGACTGTCATAAGAGTGTCTCTACCACATGGACATCTCCAGTGATGTTAGAATCCTTGACCACCTGGGCTGCTCCTGAGTCCATTCTTTGGGAACAACTTGGAGTATCGACTCTCTGCACCTTCTTAGGAGCCATACTGCCAAAACTGTCTTTGTCTGTGCTCCAAAAACAAAAACATTCTCTGTACAATCTCAACACCTGATCGATCCCACTGCTGCCACCAAAATGTGATACCCCGTGTAATGGCAAGGTTGGCACCAGACTACACAGTGGGCATCTTGTAGTTTGGGACCAACTGGGATTAGAATTGAGAGAAGTGAGACCTGGAGACACAGACACAAAATGGTGGTATTTCAAAACAGTAGTGGGTTTCATTTACAGGTGCACAAAAGAAACACAAAAAGCAATGTCCCGATCAAAAATGAAAAATAGTCAAAGATAAAAAATCATATATACACAAAACTGCAGTCTTCCTAAATAAAGAAGATACAATTAGGGTTAGCTACACAAAACTAAGTCCAACGAATCCCAAAAATATTTACACAAAAAAAACAGTGTATATACAAGAAAAACAAAAAGTGCACCCCAACCCCAAATCTATATAAATACCTCCATCAAAACAATACAGTACCTAGGATATATCTATACTTCTAGAAAAAGAAAATATATACAATTAAAGAAAAAGTTGCTGTTTGGTAAATTGACAGAAACTGCTACACAAACCACTCTGTCTGCCCGCCTGAGTCCAAAGACTATCCCTAAATGCAAGAAGTGCCTTTTTATTGGGGAACAAATCTTACAGTCAATCCCGCATCACACTGCTCTCTTTCACGTGCAGACATTCTGCACTCAGCCCCTGCAAGGTGTCTATTAAATAGGCTGGCAGGTGCATGAGCGAACCCCTGCACACTTCGCCAGACAAGCCGATGTCCTCTCTCAAAAGTAAGTTACTTTTCTTGTAACTTTCTCTGGACTTGACTAATGCATGCATGCCTAACAAACTAAACAAAACATTCAGCTCGTTTATCCACGGCAGGTGGCTGTGGAGATACTTGCTATTATTGACGCACACACAGCATCCACTAAACCTGAAGTAGACGCATGCCTACCATGCCACTAACATAGCATCGTGCAAACCTGCCAAAGTCAATGTTAAAATCCCAGTGAAAGCGCTTCCCAAACTTCAACGATTTAAACAAGTAAGTGTCTTTAGAACATTATAACATTGGAATAATCTAGACAAGAACAGGCCATTTAGCAAAACAAAGCTCTCCAGTCCTATCCCTTTAATTCTTCTAAAAAAACATCAAGTTTAGTTTTGAAAGTCCCTAAAGTCTTACTGTCTACCACATTACTTGGTAGGTTAGTCCAAGTGTCTGTGGTTCTCTGTATAAAGAAAAACTTCCTAATGTTTGTGCAAAATTTACCCTTAACAAGTTTCCAACTGTGTCCTCGTGTTCTTGTTGAACTCATTTTAAAATAAGAGTCTTGATCCACTGTACTAATTCCATCCATCCATTCATCCATACTCTTCCGCTTATCCAAAGTCGGGTCGCAGGGGCAGCAGCTTGAGGAGAGATTCCCAGACTTCCCTCTCCCCGACCACTTCTTCTAGCTCTTACGGGAGAATTCCGAGGCGTTCCCAGGCTAGCCGGGAGACATAGTCCCTCCAGCGTGTCCTGGGTCTTCCCCAGGGCCTCCTCCCGGTTAGATGTGCCCGGAACACCTCACCAGGGAGGCATCCAGGAGGTATCTTGATCAGATGCCCGAGCCACCTCATCTGACTCCTCTCAATGCGGAGGAGCAGCGGCTCTACTCTGAGCCCCTCCCGGATGACTGAGCTTCTCACCCTATCCTTAAGGGACCATGGTCTTGGATTTGGAGGTGCTGATTCCCATCCCAGCCGCTTCACACTCAGCTGCGAACCGATCCAGAGAGAGCTGAAGATCACGGCCTGATGAAGCAAACAGGACAACATCATCTGCAAAAAGCAGTGACCCAATCCTGAGTCCACCAAACCGGACCCCCTCACCACCCTGGCTGCGCCTAGAAATTCTGTCCATAAAAGTTATGAACAGAATCGGTGACAAAGGGCTGCCCTGGTGGAGTCCAACTCTCACTGGAAACGGGTTCGACTTAGTGCCGGCAATGCGGACCAAGCTCTGACACCGGTTGTACAGGGACCGAACAGCCCTTATTATGGGGTCCGGTACCCCATACTCCTGGAGCACCCCCCACAGGATTCCCCGAGGGACATGGTCGAATGCCTTTTCCAAATCCACAAAACACATGTAGACTGGTTGGGCGAACTCCCATGCACCCTCCAGGACTCTGCTAAGGGTGTAGAGCTGGTCCACTGTTCCGCGACCAGGACGAAAACCACACTGTTCCTCCTGAATCCGAGGTTCGACTATCCGACGGACCCTCCTCTCCAGAACCCCCGAATAGACTTTTCCAGGGAGGCTGAGGAGTGTGATCCCTCTGTAGTTGGAACACACCCTCCGGTCCCCCCTTCTGCCAATCCAGAGGCACTGTCCCTGATGTCCATGCGATGTTGCAGAGACGTGTCAACCAAGACAGCCCTACAACATCCAGAGCCTTGAGGAACTCCGGGCGCATCTCATCCACCCCCGGGGCCCTGCCATCAAGGAGTTTTTTGACCACCTTGGTGACCTCAGTCCCAGAGATGGGGGAGCCCACCTCTGAGTCCCCAGGCTCTGCTTCCTCATTGGAAGGCATGTTAATGGGATTGAGGAGGTCTTCGAAGTACTCCCCCCACCGACCCACAACGTCCCGAGTCGAGGTCAGCAGCGCACCATCTCCACCATATACAGTGTTGACACTGCACTGCTTCCCTCTCCTGAGACGCTGGACGGTGGACCAGAATCTCCTCGAAGCCATTCGAAAGTCATTCTCCATGGCCTCCCCAAACTCCTCCCATGCCCGGGTTTTTGCCTCAGCAACCACCGAAGCTGCATTCTGCTTGGCCTGCCGGTACCTATTAGCTGCCTCCAGAGTCCCATAGGACAAAAGGGACCGGTAGGACTCCTTCTTCAGCTTGACAGCATCCCTCACTGCCGGTGTCCACCAACGGGTTCGGGGATTGCCGCCACGACAGGCACCGACCACCTTACGGCCACAGCTCCGGTCAGCCGCCTCAACAATAGAGGAACGGAACATGGCCCATTCGGACTCAATGTCCCCCACCTCCCTCGGGACGTGGTCGAAGTTCTGCCGGAGGTGGGAGTTGAAGCTACTTCTGACAGGGGGCTCTGCCAGACGTTCCCAGCAGACCCTCACAACACTTTTGGGCCTACAAGGCCTGACCGGTATCCTCGTCCACCATCGAAGCCCACTCACTACCAGGTGGTGATCAGTTGACAGCTCCGCCCCTCTCTTCACCCGAGTGTCCAAGACATGTGGCCGCAAGTCTGATGACACGACCACAAAGTCGATCATTGAACTGAGGCCTAGGGTGTCCTGGTGCCAAGTGCACATATGAACACCCCTGTGCTTGAACATGGTGTTTGTTATGGACAATCCGTGAAGAGCACAGAAGTCCAATAACAAAACACCACTCGGGTTCAGATCGAGGGGGCCATTCCTCCCAATCACGCCCTTCCAGGTCTCACTGTCATTGCCCACGTGAGCATTGAAGTCTCCCAGCAGTATGAGGGAGTCCCCAGAAGGTATGCCCTCTAGCACCCCCTCCAGGGACTCCAAAAAGGGTGGGTACTCTGAACTGCTGTTCGGTGCATACGTACAAACAACAGTTAGGACCCATCCCCCCACCCGAAGGCGGAGGGAGGCTACCCTCTCGTCCACCGGGGTAAACCCCAATGTACAGGCTCCAAGTCGGGGGGCAATAAGTATGCCCACACCTGCTCTGCGCCTCTCACCGAGGGCAACTCCAGAGTGGTACAGAGTCCAGCCCCTCTCAAGGAGATTGGTTCCAGAGTCCAAGCTGTGCGTCGAGGTGAGCCCGACTATATCTAGCCGGAACCTCTCAACCTCGCGCACAAGCTCAGGCTCCTTCCCCTTCAGAGAGGTGACATTCCACGTCCCAAGAGCCAGCTTCTGTAGCCGAGGATTGGACCGCCAAGGTCCCCGCCTTCAGCCACCACCCAACTCACACTGCACCCGACCTCCTTGGCCCCTCCCATAGGTGGTGAGCCCATGGGAAGGGGGACCCACGTTGCCTCTTCGGGCTGTGCCCGGCCGAGCCCCATGGGTGTAAGCCCGGCCACCAGGCGCTCGCCATCGAGCCCCACCTCCAGGCCTGGCTCCAGAGTTGGGCCCCGGTGACCCGCGTCCAGGTGAGGGAAAATACCGTCCAAATTTTTTATTCGTCATAGGAGGTTATATTGAACCACACTTTATCTCATCCCTCACCTAGGACCAGTTTGCCTTGGGTGGCCCTACCAGGGGCATAAAGCCCCGGACAACAGAGCTCCTAGGATCATTGGGACACACAAACCCCTCCACCACGATAAGGTGGCAGTTCGAGGAGGGGCTGTACTAATTCCCTTCATAATTTTAAACACTTCAATTGAGTACGTTTCCATCTTTATGCTTTATTACCCTTACCTGCTGCACATCTTTCCCTGCTCGGTCCCTCTGTCTAGCCAATCGGTACAGCTCCTTTACTCCCTCCTTAGTGTCCAGCCTCTCATACAACTCATCATACGCCTTTTCTTTAGCCTCCACTACCTCTCTCTTCACCTTGCACCTTATCTCCTTGTACTATTTTCTATTTTCTGCATCTCTCTGACTATCCCACTTCTTCTTTGCCATCCTCTTCCTCTGTATACTCTCCTGTATTTCCTCATTCCACCACCAGGTTTCCTTTTCCTCCTTCCTCTTTCCAGATGTCATGCCAAGCACCCTTCTTGCTGTCACCCTTACTATATCTGCTGTAGTTTCCCAGCTGTCTGGTAACTCTTCACTGCCTGTCTCACCTCCTTCCTAAACTCAACCTTGCAGTCTTCCTTTTCAACTTCCACCATTTGATCCTTGGCTCTACCCTCTCTTTCTTCCTTTTCTTGATCTCCAACATCATCCTACAGATCACCATCATATGCTGCTTAACTACACTTTTCCCTGCCACCACTTTGCTGTCTTCAATCTCCTTCAGATCAACTCTTCTTCATAGGATGTAATCCACCTGTGTGCATCTTCCTCCACTCTTGTATGTAACCCAATGTTCCTCCCTCTTCTTAAAATACGTATTCACCACAGCCATGTCCATCCTTTTGGCAAAATCCACTAACCTCTGACCTTCTCCATTCATCTCCTTGACACCATACCTACGCATCATCACCTTGTCTCCACTGTTCTCTTCATCAACATGCCCATTGAAATCCGCTCCAATCACCACTTTCTGTCCCTTGGGTACACTGTTCATCACTTCATCCAACTCACTCCAAAAATCTTCTTTCTCACCCATAGCACACCCAACTTGCGGTGCATATGCACTAACAACATTCATCATGTGTAAGGCAGCCCACAAGAGGGTGAGAATGAAATACACAAATTTGAAGACAGACTCCGCAGAGGTAGGATGAAAGACTGTCACCAACTCTGTTAAGGTAGAGTGCTGAGTAGACATGGGGTCAGCTACCCAGCCTTTTCTGAGGGGCATGGGAATGGCAGAGACCAAGCTGATGAAGGCACTGATGGAGCCGACAGAAGAGGTGGAGAAAGGGAGCTTCTAGCTTGGGCTTAGGAGGAAGGACATCATGTTGGGGGAAGGGTCCTAGGGCAGGCTACAGGGAGGCAAGTAGGGAGATGTCTCTGTTACTGTCTCACCACCTAGAGATGTTCTAGGACTAATGAGACAAACCAACTATGAGGGGTGTTTCCTGTCTGATGACTTTGTAGCTAGGCCAATGGCACAATGAAGCAGCAATACTTCACAACTACCTGTGCAGCTACCTACTTACCTGTTATTTTGGAGATACTATGTGATTAGGATTAGTAAGCTTGTTGGGCTAAATGACCCACTCTTGTTAAAAATTCTTCCAATTTTCTAATTAAGAAGCATTTAAGAAGTCATTTAACCTTTAACCGTCACCTTATCGTGGTGGAGGGGTTTGCGTGTCCCAATGATCCTAGGAGCTCTGTTGTCCGGGGCTTTATGCCCCTGGTAGGGCCACCCAAGACAAACTGGTCCTAGGTGAGGGATGAGACAAAGAGCGGTTAAACAAACCTCCTATGAAGAAAAACCATTTTGGACGGCGTTTTCCCTTGCCCGGACGCGGGTCACCGGGGCCCCACTCTGGAGCCAGGCCTGGAGGTGGGGCTCGATGGCGAGCGCCTGGTGGCCGGGCCTGCACCCATGGGGCTCGGCCGGGCACAGCCCGAAGAGGCAACGTGGGTCCCCCTTCCCATGGGCTCACCACCTATGGGAGGGGCCAAGGAGGTCGGGTGCAGTGTGAGTTGGGTGGTGGCTGAAGGCGGGGACCTTGGCGGTCCGATCCTCGGCTACAGAAACTGGCTCTTGGGACGTGGAATGTCACCTCTCTGAAGGGGAAGGAGCCTGAGCTAGTGCGCGAAGTTGAGAGGTTCCGGCTAGATATAGTCGGGCTCACCTCGACGCACAGCTTGGACTCTGGAACCAATCTCCTTGAGAGGGGCTGGACTCTCTACCACTCTGGAGTTGCCCCCGGTGAGAGGCGCCGAGCAGGTGTGGGTATACTTATTGCCCCCCAACTTGGAGCCTGTACATTGGGGTTTACCCCGGTGGACGAGAGGGTAGCCTCCCTTCGCCTTCGGGTGGGGGGACGGGTCCTAACTGTTGTTTGTGCGTATGCACCGAACAGCAGTTCGGAGTACCCACCCTTTTTGGAGTCCCTGGAGGGGGTGCTAGAGGGCATACCTTCTGGGGACTCCCTCGTTCTGCTGGGAGACTTCAATGCTCACGTGGGCAATGACAGTGAGACCTGGAAGGGCGTGATTGGGAGGAATGGCCCCCCTGATCTGAACCCGAGCGGTGTTTTGTTATTGGACTTCTGTGCTCGTCACGGATTGTCCATAACGAACACCATGTTCAAGCATAGGGGTGTTCATATGTGCACTTGGCACCAGGACACCCTAGGCCTCAGTTCGATGATCGACTTTGTGGTCGTGTCGTCGGACTTGCGGCCACATGTCTTGGACACTCGGGTGAAGAGAGGGGCGGAGCTGTCAACTGATCACCACCTGGTGGTGAGTTGGCTTCGATGGTGGGGGAGGATGCCGGTCAGGCGTGGTAGGCCCAAACGTGTTGTGAGGGTCTGCTGGGAACGTCTGGCAGAGCCCCCTGTCAGAAGTAGCTTCAACTCCCACCTCCGGCAGAACTTCGACCACATCCCGAGGGAGGTGGGGGACATTGAGTCCGAATGGGCCATGTTCCATGCCTCTATTGTTGAGGCAGCTGACCGGAGCTGTGGCCGTAAGGTGGTCGGTGCCTGTCGTGGCGGCAATCCCCGAACCCGCTGGTGGACACCGGCGGTGAAGGATGCCGTCAAGCTGAAGAAGGAGTCCTACAGGACCCTTTTGTCCTGTGGGACCCCGGAGGCAGCTGATAGGTACCGGCAGGCCAAGCGGAATGCGGCTTTGGTGGTTGCTGAGGCAAAAACTCGGGCGTGGGAGGAGTTTGGGGAGGCCATGGAGAACGACTTTCGGACGGCTTCGAGGAGATTCTGGTCCACCATCCGGCGTCTCAGGAAGGGGAAGCAGTGCAGTGTCAACACTGTATATGGTGGGGATGGTGCGCTGCTGACCTCGACTCGGGACGTTGTGGGTCGGTGGGGGGAATACTTCGAAGACCTCCTCAATCCCATTAACATGCCTTCCAATGAGGAAGCACAGCCTGGGGACTCAGAGGTGGGCTCCCCCATCTCTGGGACTGAGGTCACCGAGGTGGTCAAAAAACTCCTTGGTGGCAGGGCCCCGGGGGTGGATGAGATACGCCCGGAGTTCCTCAAGGCTCTGGATGTTGTAGGACTGTCTTGGCTGACACGCCTCTGCAACATCGCATGGACATCAGGGACAGTGCCTCTGGATTGGCAGACCGGGGTGGTGGTCCCCCTCTTTAAGAAGGGGGATCGGAGGGTGTGTTCCAACTACAGAGGGATCACACTCCTCAGCCTCCCTGGAAAAGTCTATTCAGGGGTCCTGGAGAGGAGGGTCCGTTGGATAGTCGAGCCTCGGATTCAGGAGGAACAGTGTGGTTTTCGTCCTGGTCGCGGAACAGTGGACCAGCTCTATACCCTTAGCAGGGTCCTGGAGGGTGCATGGGAGTTTGCCCAACCAGTCTACATGTGTTTTGTGGACTTAGAAAAGGCATTCGACCGTGTCCCTCGGGGAATCCTGTGGGGGGTACTCCGAGAGTATGGGGTACCGGCCCCCCTGATAAGGGCTGTTCAGTCCCTGTACGATCAGTGCCAGAGCTTGGTCCGCATTGCCGGCAGTAAGTCGAACCCCGTTTCCAGTGAGAGTTGGACTCCGCCAGGGCTGCCCTTTGTCACCGATTCTGTTCATAACTTTTATGGACAGAATTTCTAGGCGCAGCCAGGGTGTTGAGGGGGTCCGGTTTGGTGGGCTCAGGATTGGGTCACTGCTTTTTGCAGATGATGTTGTCCTGTTTGCTTCATCAGGCCGTGATCTTCAGCTCTCTCTGGATCGGTTCGCAGCCGAGTGTGAAGCGGCTGGGATGAAAATCAGCACCTCCAAATCCGAGACCATGGTCCTCAACCGGAAAAGGGTGGAGTGCCCTCTCAGGGTTGGTGGCGAGGTCCTGCCCCAAGTGGAGGAGTTCAAGTATCTCGGGGTCTTGTTCATGAGTGAGGGAAGAATGGAGCGTGAGATCGACAGGCGGATCGGTGCGGCGTCCGCAGTGATGCGGGCTCTGCATCGGTCTGTCGTGGTGAAAAAGGAGCTGAGCCGCAAGGCGAAGCTCTCAATTTACCAGTCGATCTATGTTCCTACCCTCACCTATGGTCATGAGCTATGGGTAGTGACCGAAAGAACGAGATCGCGAATACAAGCGGCTGAAATGAGTTTCCTCCGCAGGGTGTCTGGGCTTTCCCTTAAAGATAGGGTGAGAAGCTCAGTCATCCGGGAGGGGCTCAGAGTAGAGCCGCTGCTCCTCCGCATCGAGAGGAGTCAGATGAGGTGGCTCGGGCATCTGATCAGGATGCCTCCTGGACGCCTCCCTGGTGAGGTGTTCCAGGCACGTCCAACCGGGAGGAGGCCCCGGGGAAGACCCAGGACACGCTGGAGGGACTATGTCTCTCGACTGGCCTGGGAACGCCTTGGGATTCTCCCGGAAGAGCTAGAAGAAGTGGCCGGGGAGAGGGAAGTCTGGGCATCTCTGCTCAAGCTGCTGCCCCCGCGACCCGACCTCGGATAAGCGGGAGACAATGGATGGATGGATGGATTAAGAAGTATAAGAATTATTACTTTTACTTGGCAGTTGCATAAGAAATACACTTCAATAATAAATTACAAAGCAAATTAATTTAACATAAAAAAAGTGCAAAGTGTGCAATATTAACTGGACTAGTGAGAAGATGCCATTACTGTAGCAGTTTTAGTCTAGAAGAACAATTATTAAGCATTCACATAACATACAGTATTCAGACCATTTGTGTATTACCTTGAATGTATTTTTATATTTTTGTTAGTGTGTTTAAACACAGGGCATAGAAAAATTTTGTTTTTCTACCCCTACTAACTTTTTTCTCTCTATTTGTGCCCGTGTCCTTACTTGGTCTGACCTTCTTTTGCAAAGCTCTTAAAAATCTCCCTAAAGACTTCGTTATTCTTTGATGATGAAACTGGTGCATTTAGCTTTAAGAAGTGCTTGTGTGAATTATTTCTGGTGTCCTAATTTTTGTTCAGCCATAAAAGTTATGATTTGCAATGTTGCAAAAAAAATCTAAATTAACTGGAAAAACGTTTTTGTAGATTCACATTTATGGCATTAATATATCATAACAAAATGAATTCATATGAATTTTGAAATGATTGATTTTAGAGATGTTTTGCCACACATTGTTCCTAATTATATATTGTTCAGAAAGACATGCAGAGGCATTAAGAGTTTGACTTGAACTTTCATGCTTAACTTACTATGCCTTCAATTGTTATATAATTAAAAATAAACTATCTCTGTTAGTTGTATTCCTCATGTTAAGTAATTTGGGATGTCTGGCATCACTGAAAGTGATTTTCGATACAGACTTGGATAAAAGGATGTTTTATTAATAAAATAACCAAACTACATTTGGAGGACATAATTTAAGTTAACACAAGAATAATTTTGTAAAACTGGCCCAATCTAATTCAAGCTGAGAGTTTATCCTGGCAGCATGAGGGGCAAGACAAGAAACCAGCCCTGGATGGGGCACCACTTCAGTACAGAGCACTTTAAAGATGATTTAGGCATTTTTTGAATATGAAAATGCATTGGTTATCCATGTTTTTATATTTCTTTAAATGAAAATGAAGTGAAAAGGAGTACCTTTCTGTACTGAAAAGGTACCACTTCTGTACCTTACTATTGATGCCTATGCCTGTGTTTACTGCTAAGAAATATGCAACTTTGGGCCCAGAGTTCACACACCAACCTGATCACTGCTGGGTAGGGGGTACTAAATTTAACCTTGTCAGCTGACAGAATTCTGGTGATAAGTCAAAGACTGAAAGTCTTGTCAAGCTGAACAGGTGTGGGAAAGCTGTAAGCCAAAGCAGGATTCACATAGTTAGATTGTGTAACTTTTGATTCTCAAGAGAAAATAGCCTTGAGCTTAATGATAATGATGCCTGAAACATTTTAAACATTTTGAGAAAACTGTAAAACGTCAAGGCACTTGGCTAACAGAGAGGAAAACAAGTAAGCCAGGTGTTTTGTGAGTGCAAGAAGGGAGGAGGAGAGTGGTTGCTTTTTGTTATATATTTTTCAAAAATAGGGGGATGCCCTTGTGAAACCCTCTATTGGTGGTAAACTGGTTTGAAGTAAAGGGATGAAAGTAAAGCAAAGCTGCTTGGCATAGAGGTCCCTAGGGTGAAATATATAGCATACAGTCGACCCCTGAAATTCGCGGGGGTTATGTTCCTAGAGCACCTGCAAATTGTGAAAAACTGTGAATATTGGATGTGGTCAATAAAATGCCTATAAATGCCTATTTTTATAGTTTAAACCCTAAATATGCCCCCAAAACTCTTTAATTTCATTTCAAACTCAGCTAAATTCATTACCCTAAAAAAACGAATGTAAAGGTAAACCCATATACTGTACAGTACTGTACTGCTATATCTCGCGCTAGAATGTAAAATACCGATGTTATCCCTATATGTACTGTAATTCATGCAAGCGTGTTTTCTTTGGTATAAGTAGGGTAAATACAGTAATAATTTAATAAATATACAGTAAAATGTATAGGTACTCACCAATAATGAATGTGTTTTCTTTGGTATGCGCTGTTGTTTTCTTTGGTATAAGTAGGGTAAATACAGTAACAATTTAATAAATATACAGTAAAATGTATAGGTACTCACCAATAATGAATGATATTGATAGAAGACGATGATGATGATGAATTAGCTGTGCAGTACGATGAAGGTGTGTAATGAAGATAATGACTGCACAGCAAAGCAGAGGATTTACAGCTCCTCGGGTGGCACCTCTTCTTCAGGTGCTTCAGGAGGAGTCGTATCTTCTGACAGGTCTTCTTCTGGTGGGGTTTCGTGCTGGTTTTTCTTCATAGGTTTGAGGAACATTGTGATGGGAAGTTGCTGTAGTTGTTTCTTCATGGTGGTGAGGAGGGTTTTATATGTCTGAATGGCAGCATCGATGCCATTATTAACTTTGAGAGCCCGAACCATATAGGGATCCCATGCTTAGGTTCATGCCAGAAGCCTCAGAAGGTGCAGGGAATTTGGGCGGCATCTTAGGGCTTTAAGAAGAACAAAACGAAAAGCATGAGAACACTCAGCAAAACACTTGAGATAGTTACATGTGGTAAACTATTATAATGCAGGAATGCTGGGCTGCATCTGCCAGAGATGTGTCACAGGGCAGCAGCCAATCAGCAGCAAGGAGAAATGAATAACGCTCTTGCATTGGCTATTTTCAAACCTCCCGCCTGTGAGTACAGTGGTACAGTATTTCACCATCCCAATCCGCGTTTTCCTCTATGGTTGCTTTGTGTTCTCTTTACAGTACTAAACAATTTATACAGTATTATATTTTATATGGACATTTAGCTGAGTTTACGTTAATATTTATGTTATAAAATTAGTAAATTATATTGTTCTTAATTATTTAGCGTTAAAACCCATGAAAAATTATATATTGCCATGAAAAAAGGGATAAAAAGATTGCGGAGGATATTTGTGGTTTCCGCAAACAATTATTAGTTAGGTTCTAAGAAAAAATCTGAGAATGACTGAGGCCGAAAACTCTGAACCGCAACTTCACGGGGGTCAACTGTATACACAAAGACAAGTAAAAAGTTACAGGTTTGATGTGGTGCCACACTCACTATAAAAAGTGCTTTGAGTAATGAGAAAAGTGCTATAATAAATGTAACGAAATGTTATTTATTATTATGATATAGTTCTATCTCATCCATAGTATATTAGTCTATTTGTACTAATCTTTCTGTTATCACTGTTTTTTTAGTGTGTTCTGTAAGGTGTCATGTGTTTTAAGTTTGTTCAGAATGTCAGAGTCCCGATAACAAGCAGTGATTAATCTCTGAAACTGTATTAGTAGACCTTTCTATGTTAAAAGTTAATGCATCTAGTATCTTGTACCTGCTGTGGCAAACTCTTTAGTTTCCCCACTTGAAAATCTTCACCTTGTCTCCTTCATACTACATTTTTTAACAAAGTGGCTAACTCTGTGTTGATGTCTTTTTTCTGCTGGACTGTGAATTAATTTCTTTACCATTGCACTGTTTATTTTTGTATCCTTCACAATTTTTTTTGGAATTTCCATTTGTTCTTTCTTTAGTATATGAGATTTCTGTTTCAAATGTTGCCTGCTTTGATTTATTTCCATCTGCCTTCCAAATCCAAAATAATTGCATGTTTTTTCAAATAATATATTTTATTAATTTGTAAACTTGCTCTACAAAAAGTACATTATTCATTTATATAATACTACATACTGTACAGATAATTCAATGTACATCACACTTACACCCACTCATTAAGAAAGAAAGAAAGAATTTAAGAAAAAAAGAGACTCAAATTCAAAAGTACTGCATCACTCAAAAAAGCTGAAGTGTCCACAAGATTAGCAGTGGTTCAGATTGTTCATCTATTTAAGGATAACAACAATCAATGTCTGCCAGATTAAAAAAAATCCACATTCCCTGGTGAGGAGAAATAAACATTTGTTTAATTTAAGTAAAACAGCACATAATTTTTCCTTAGTGTTATAGTAAGTGGGTTAGAATTCTTACAGTAGAGCAAGAGGAGAGGACATGCCAGCAGTGCTATGATTATTAACTAAACACTTACTGTATATCTCACTGGGAGTTAAGTGCATGTTAACTTTGACTCTATATAGTCTCAGTAACAGGGCATTATGTGACTCTATGCCACTGGCATCCTCTCCATGGTTTGTACTTGCTTTGCACCTCAATAGTTAAGTGCTAAGCTTTGACGCCCCATTACCTGGTAAAAAACTTTGAAAAGCTATGTATTTTTATGCATACTCCTTTCCCCCTGTCCAGTTATACTCCCATTTCTTTAACCTTTTGAAAAACTCTCCATGTACCCATTATTTCCAAAAGCTGAAGGTAAACGCCAAAAGCCAGCAATTATCCTATAAATTTAGAATGAAAGTAATCAAACTGACACTTATCAACTCACTTTCTACCATAAATATCATAACTCCTAGAAAACTGGAAATACTGTCTCAGGAAACACATAAAGAGTGTAGAAATATTAACAGTTTTTAGTCTGAGGGGCTAACCGGTTTGTGACCGATTTCCAGTAAATGACAAAATATTCTCAAAACCACAAACTGCAATTTAGAGTCACAGAGGATGCAGAGCCTAACCCATCAATGTCTGGCAGAAGACAAGAATGAGACTAGTACAGTATGGGTGCACCACATCCCCAAATTCAAATATTATTCCATTATTTAATTCAGATTCCGTGTAACTAATTACTGTACATTTAGTATTGAAATAGTTTAGAATGTCTTGACCAGGTAATAAAAACCTGAAAAGTGTGATCAACAAGTATTTAAAAACCACCTGTTGAGAAACATAAAGTTCTGAAACGTGCTTAATCAAGGTCGATGTGCAGCAACTGAAGCCAATCCTGACAGCATCAATTGCAAAGCTGGAATTAACCCTGGCTAAGGAGACAGTCCAGTGCAGTACCCTAATTTGTAGTTTGGTTCAGATCAGACAGAGTAAATGACTTTGATGAATGACAGATAGATCTTTGTTTGTCCCCATGGGGAGATTTGTTTTTTGAATAAACAAATATATATATATATATATATATATATATATATATATATATATATATATATATATATATATATATATGTGGTGGTGTATGGCTGGAGCCCTTGTCACTGATGATGCAGTCAATGCTGCCATCCACACAATCCTCACACACATGGAGAAAAGGGAGACACATATGTAAGAATGCTGTTTATTGACTATAGCTCAGCGTTAAATACAGTTGTCTCATGGAAACTCTGCAATAAACCTGTCTCCCTTGGACTGACATCATCCCTCTGCAGCTGGGTTTTGAATTTCCTTACAGACAGACCCCAGTCAGTCAGAGTGGGAAACCAAACATCAGGTACAAGAACAATCAGCACCGGCTGCCCCCAAGGCTGTGTACTGAGTCTACTGCTCTACACCCTGTTTACCTATGACTGTGTGGCCTCTCAGAACAACACCAGCATCATTAAATTTGCTGATGACAATACAGTCATAGGGTTGATTACTGGGGGGGGTGGAGGCAGAATATAGGACAGAAGTGGCAGGACTCGGGGATTGGTGTCAGGAAAACAACCTCTCCCTGAATACAGATAAAACCAAGGAGATGATTATCGACCCAAGGAAGAGGAATCTGCAGCACACTCGGTGAAGCTGAGGTGTAGAGAGTAAAAATCTTCAAATTCCTTGGAACCCACATCAGCAAGGACCTGACTTGGTCTTACAATACACAACAACTCATTAACTGAGCACACAAAAGACTGTTCTTTCTGAGGAAGTTGAAGAAATTTGGCATGCCAACCAAAATTCTCACCAATTTCTACAAGGGTACAATAGAGAGTGTTATCACCTGCTCTATTATTGTATGGCATGGTAACTGCCCCTTGCAGGAAAAGAAGGCACTCCAGCGTGTAATTAAAACTTCACAGCACATCTCTGGAGCAACCTTCTCCTCCCTACAGGACATCTACACTAGTGGGGTCATCAGGAGGGTGTGCAACATAATTAAAGACAATACGCATCCTCAACACACGCTTTTCACACAGCTTCCCTCAGGGAGGCGCTACAGGAGTGTGAAATCACACACCATAAGACTGACACATAGTTTTTTTCCACAAGCAATCAGACTCCTCAACAATGTTAAAAGTTAAAGTCAATCCAAACCACAACTCATAGCCTCATAATTGTACTGATGGCTGCGGTATGTCATCAGGCACTGTGCACCTTATTTTGTAATCTTATACAGTAATTGTAATTGCTATTTGTTTTTATACTTCTTTGGTCTTTCTGTCTTTGTGTATGAAGGTGAGCAAGCAAAGTAAGAATTTCATTACATGGTTTTAACATGTGTTTTTACTGTGTGTATGACAATAAACTTCTTGTATTTTGTATCTTATTGGAAGGACCAGGGGAGGGAGCATATCCAGAGCATTACCTCCCCCAGAGCGCTAGGTGTCAGCCACCCTGTGTTGCAGCAGAACCTCAGACTCCTGCAGGGTTCCATGGGAGTTGGAGTGTAATACAGCCCTGTTGGATTTTGTGGGCTCCGCCAGGGGGTGCTGCATCTGCTGCTGAGCCCTTATGGGCAGCTCTTCCATCACAGCCAGAAGTGCTGCTGGAAGTGGGTCATCAAACACCTGGAACACCTCCGGGTGCCTTATAAAAGGAGCCAGCAGCCACTACTCCGGGAGCCAGAGTCAGGTGGGAGTAGATGAAGCTTGCCAGGAGGAGTGAGGGAAGAAGAGAAGAGACAAGAAGAGAGTTGCATTGTGCTGTGTACTGTGTTGTGCTTGTGGGAAACGGGGGAAGGCGTTTCCCACAAGAGAAAATTTTTTAAAAAGTGTGCCTTGAACTTGTGTCCCACGTCTGTCTGTGTCAGGTTTGGGCGGCGGTGCACCGCCTTATGGTCCACAATATATATATATATATATATATACACACGCACACACACACACTATAGTCTGAACACACATTAGAATGACTAAAAGGGAATAAAATTAAAAAGAAAGAAAAACTTCTGCCTTGGCACTCCCAGTCCTGATGAGGCATTATGCAGGCATATTGCTGTTGTTATAAAGGAGCCCCATGTAACATTTCCTGACACACTTCTGCTGAATAATTTGTTGGCTGAAAGTCCTTGGTGTTAATGTGTCAGAGAGAGGATGTGTAGCATTGGTCATAACGGCACTCAGTTGTTTTTTTCACTCTCTTTTGCTACTATTAGCATGTAGAGAAAAGCCAAGCAAAATGACACCTTTTATTGGCTAACTAGAAAGATTACAATATGCAAGCTTTCGAGGCAACTCAGGCCCCTTCTTCAGGCAAGATGTAATACAGAAACTGGAGTTTCCTATGTTTATATACACACTCTAGGACAAGAAACAACATTGGTAAAAATTTAAATGAGAGATTTTGAATGTAAAAAATTAATAGATTCATTCAGGCTAGGGTTAATTTAGCAAGAAAGAAAAGAACAATGTATTGTCAAGATCTCTGGATAAGATAACTGTCCAACAAAGTCTTTTGAAGTTTGTAATGAGTTTTTTCAAAACAATGTGGGTCTGTAGACAGGTTGTCTGTTATTCTGAGAGATGTAAACAATCCTCATATCTGGCCATAAAACTCTTGTCTTTATTCAATCCATGTTGTAAAGTATTAAATTTTAGCATGAGTTTAACTTCCCATTCTTTTCTCTCTTGCTGTGTTTTGAAGTTGCCCATAAGCACTGTGACCTTAAAGTCCTTCTCACAGTGTCCATGGCTGTTGAAGTGGGCCGCCACAGGAACATCTGTGTTGCCATGTTTAATGTGGAACCTGTGTAAGTTCATTCTCTGGCGGAGTGTTTGTCCAGTTTCTCCCACATAGAGTGCAGTGTCAGGACATTTCATGCAGAAAATTAGGTAGACTACATTAGATGATCTGCAGGAAAATGATCCCTTGATGTGATGTTTAAGTCGGCAGTGTGGTATAACTATACGGTCTGTATCATAGATGTGGGCACATGTTTTGCATCTTTTCTGTAGGCATGGAGATGTGCCATTTTCTGTTGGTTCACTTAGGGAGCCTCGGACAATTAATTGTTGAAGGTTTGGTGGTTGTCTGTATGCCAGGAGGGGAGGTTCAGGAAATACATTTTTTAGTGTTTGGTCATTGTTTAGTATTGGCTGAAGTTCTTTTATAATTTTTCGAAGTGTTTCAAGATGTGGGTTGTAGGTGACAACAAGGGGGATGCGATCCTTGTTGTCTTTGTTTTTATATTCCAGAAGGTTGTCTCTGGGTATGGCAGTAGCTCTTCTTATTTGAGTGTCTGTTGTTTTCGGGGTGTAACCTTGTTTGATGAAATCTTGTCTGAGCTCCTGCAGTTGTTGATCACGGTCTGTCGGGTCTGAGCAAATACGATTGTACCGTATTGCTTGGCTGAAAATAATGGAGCGCCTTATATGCTTGGGGTGGAAGCTATTATTTTTCAGGTAGGTCCGTCTGTCTGTCGGTTTGTGAAAAATAGAAGTTACAAGGATGTTGTCTTTCAGTTGAACGGTGGTGTCAAGGAAGCTGACTTCTGTTTTTGAGTAATTCAGCTTCAGCTTTATGTTGGGGTGAAAACAATTATATTCATTATGAAAATGGAGGAGGTCCTTTTCACTGGCAGTCCAGATTATGAAGATGTCATCTATGTAACGGAGATACAACATTGGTTTTACGATGCACATTGACACGAAATCTTCCTCCAATTTTGCCATAAAAAGATTTGCATAGTGAGGTGCAAACCGACATCCCATTGCAGTCCCCATTTGTTGTAAGTAGCAATCCTGTCCAAAAGAGAATAGATTATGTGTCAGAGTGAATTTTATCATTTCTATTACTGACTTTGTGGGTAAATCATGTTGTTTGATTTACCCACAAAGTCAGTAATAGAAATGATAAAATTCACTCTGACACATAATCTATTCTCTTTTGGACAGGATTGCTACTTACAACAAATGGGGACTGCAATGGGATGTTGGTTTGCACCTCACTATGCAAATCTTTTTATGGCAAAATTGGAGGAAGATTTCATGTCAATGTGCATCGTAAAACCAATGTTGTATCTCCGTTACATAGATGACATCTTCATAATCTGGACTGCCAGTGAAAAGGACCTCCTCCATTTTCATAATGAATATAATTGTTTTCACCCCAACATAAAGCTGAAGCTGAATTACTCAAAAACAGAAGTCAGCTTCCTTGACACCACCGTTCAACTGAAAGACAACATCCTTGTAACTTCTATTTTTCACAAACCGACAGACAGACGGACCTACCTGAAAAATGATAGCTTCCACCCCAAGCATATAAGGCGCTCCATTATTTTCAGCCAAGCAATACGGTACAATCGTATTTGCTCAGACCCGACAGACCGTGATCAACAACTGCAGGAGCTCAGACAAGATTTCATCAAACAAGGTTACACCCCGAAAACAACAGACACTCAAATAAGAAGAGCTACTGCCATACCCAGAGACAACAGAAAAGATGCAAAACATGTGCCCACATCTATGATACAGACCGTATAGTTATACCACACTGCCGACTTGAACATCACATCAAGGGATCATTTTCCTGCAGATCATCTAATGTAGTCTACCTAATTTTCTGCATGAAATGTCCTGACACTGCACTCTATGTGGGAGAAACTGGACAAACACTCCGCCAGAGAATGAACTTACACAGGTTCCACATTAAACATGGTAACACAGATGTTCCTGTGGCGGCCCACTTCAACAGCCATGGACACTGTGAGAAGGACTTTAAGGTCACAGTGCTTATGGGCAACTTCAAAACACAGCAAGAGAGAAAAGAATGGGAAGTTAAACTCATGCTAAAATTTAATACTTTACAACATGGATTGAATAAAGACAAGAGTTTTATGGCCAGATATGAGGACTGTTTACATCTCTCAGAATGACAGACAACCTGTCTACAGACCCACATTGTTTTGAAAAAACTCATTACAAACTTCAAAAGACTTTGTTGGACAGTTATCTTATCCAGAGATCTTGACAATACATTGTTCTTTTCTCTCTTGCTAAATTAACCCTAGCCTGAATGAATCTATTAATTTTTTACATTCAAAATCTCTCATTTAAATTTTTACCAATGTTGTTTCTTGTCCTAGAGTGTGTATATAAACATAGGAAACTCCAGTTTCTGTATTACATCTTGCCTGAAGAAGGGGCCTGAGTTGCCTCGAAAGCTTGCATATTGTAATCTTTCTAGTTAGCCAATAAAAGGTGTCATTTTGCTTGGCTTTTTTCTACATTCATAATGGCTAACATGGTACAGCACCCTAGTACTGCTACTATTAGCACAAAGTCTAAATTAAAAAGATCAACAGGAATTTAATAAACACAAATCCTTTTTTAGTTTTGTGAAAAACATAATGTAGAAATAAAACAATGCACTAATTGCAACATTTGTATAGAAAACAGAAAAAGAATAATAATAAAGTACATTTTAAAAATTTAAATAATTAAAAAGTAATTGAAATGCAAAGTAAATGTTAAGGCTCACATGGTAATGAAAAAATACAAATTGCTCATCATAATAATTAAAAACATAAATAAAAAGTTCATATAATAAAAATTGAAAAGAGTTTTGTTTTAATTCTCCCCTTCCCTACTACCTCCAGGGGGCCCAGAGTGCATCCAGTAACTGAGCTTACCCTTTCAATCAGGTTGCTGATACAGTGGGCCTCTCTTGAAATGATGTTACCAACCCAGTGCATCACAGCATAGCAAATCCATCACAGAATTACACAGGATGTGTAACATCACCCACATTAAAGGAATGCAGTCTCCTGAGGAAAAAAAAGCCTACTCTGCTATTTCTGATAAAGTTCCTCTATGATATGAGACCAGTCCAGCCTGTCATTGATGTGGACCACCAAGTGCTTGTAGAAGTGAACAACCTATATGTCCACTTCTTGAATAGTGACCGGGCATAAAGGCTGTTTGGTGTGGCAAAAGTTTATAACCAGTTCCTTGGTTTTGCTGATATTAAGATGCAGACAATTCTCTTTGCACCAAAAATCAAAGTCCTCTACCTGACTCCTGTGCTGTGTCTCATTCCCCTTATCACTACTACACATTAGTTCAGAATCATCTAACAATTTTTGCAAGTGGCATGACCCAGTGTCATTTGTGTAGTCAGAGGTGTACAGAGTGAAGAGAAAAGAAGACAGGACTATTCCTAGTGGTGCTCCTGTGTTGCTCACATCCAGTTCAGAGACACAGTCCTCGAGTCTCACAAATTGTGGTCTGCCTGATGGATTGTCCATACAGAATGAGACTATTCTCATGCATATTTTTTGTTTACATTTAAACACGTTTCAGCTTCATTTTTATGCAAAGTGTAAGTTTTTTGAAAAATTGCTTGGATTAAGCCTCATTTACTTGAAAAAGTAAAATCAATCACAATGCTTTGACTGTTTTTTGAAAACACAATTTCTTCTGAAGTGTTTTTCTTCTTTCTCACAGTGTATATCCTTATGTCTGGAAGATAAAATACCAAAGACTTAATCTGTCTGTGCCTGATATGAATGAGCATTTCTGACTTTGAGTACCACAACATATAATGAAATATCATTTTAATGATGCCAGAAATGATAGCTTTGAAATTTTAATTAAATAGTGCTTTTATAATAGAAAAAGTTATTTTATAATAAAAAAATATCAGTAATCTGAAGTGTGGTGGTTGAATATCTAAAATCTGTTTTCCTAAAAGCAATTTATTAATCTCCATTAACTTTACATGAGATGTAGCATTTAAAGTATTGAAATAATTTTGGTAATTGAACTCATTCTCAAAGGATACTTGAAAAATAAACTTAAAACAGATAGCTACCCTTGATTTAATTATAATATTTTTTATATTGGCCCATTTGATGAAACTATGCAGCTGTTTTCACATTCAACTGGATATTTATTAACTGTCGTTTGAAACTCACATTTCTAGACATTTATATTACATTGCTATTTTATGTGTGTGTGTGTATGTGTGTATAAGTATAAATATCTATATATATATATATATGTATGTATGTATATGTGTGTGTATATATATATATATATATATATATATGTGTGTGTGTGTGTGTGTGTATATATTTATATATCTCTGTGTGTGCATGTATATATATATATATTGTCACAGGAGGCTGGGGGTCAGACCCGGCCGGGACGCCTGGAAGGACCGAGAGGTGTCGCATTAGTCCTCTGGGCCACGAGGGGGCAACCACCCTGGACCAGAAGAGGGCCACGGAAGGGGAGCAGGGAGTCTCAAGCCCATTGGGGCCCTTGCCCACCGCCAGGGGGCGCCTCGAGCCTCATGGAGCCTGGGACACACTTATGGAGGATGATCCTTCCAGGGACACCCGGAGTGCTTCCGGGTGCTCTCCTGACACTTCCGCCACACCAGGAAGTGTCGTCAGGCAGAGCACCTGGAGCTCATCCGGGTAAGAATAAAAGGGGCTGCCTCTCTCCAATCAGGGAGCTGGAGTCGGGAGTGGGAGCAGGACGAAGCTCCCGTGGAGAGAGGAAAGGTGGCCCAGGGACAGTGAGAGAAAGGCCCGGGAGAAAGGTGATTTGGGCAAGGAGCACAGTGTGTTGTGCGGGACTGTGTTGTGTTGGTTGGAGAGCGAGAAGCGGTGTCTGTCTGATGGTGTCCGGGCAAGTCTCACTATATACATATATGTATACAGTCATCCCTCACCTATCGCGGGGGTTATGTTCCAGAGCCCCCCGCGATAGGTGAAAATCCGCGAAGTAGCGACCTATATTTATTTTATTATTTATACATATTTTAAGGCTTTATAAACCCTTCCCACACTCTTATAAACCTTTCTCACTCTCTTGTTAACCTTTCCCACACTCTTATAAACACTTCCTATGCTCTTAAACACTTCCTACATTCTTAAACACCGCAGACCAACACTGCACACTGCATGCAGTGATCAGACGTCAATGTGTCTGCACTCACTTTGTGAAGGGGGGCAGCTGAACTCACGCTGAGCAGAAATGGACTTTGTGCTGCTTCTGCCAAAATGCCTGCTTGTCGCTCTACGCGTTCGGAAGGAGGAGGAGGAGTGGGGAATGTGTGAGGGCTGAATGCACGTTCGCTCAAACCCCCCTCCCCGGAGGCGCAGTACGCTCCTGCCACTTCGCATTGTTAAGGGGGTGGGGAGCTGAATGAACGCTAAGGAGAAGTGGACTTGGTGCTGGCTTTGTGCTGCTTGTCGCTCTGCGTGTCAATAATTTAAAAGCCTGTACAGCACCTGTTTTCCTGTCTCACTGTCTTGTCTTGCGTGAAGTTAAAATGTTTTATAATAGTGAGATGTTACTCATATCCTTAGCCCGACATCCACATATCATATGTGTTAACAAAGTGTGTTTTTTAAGTTTACATGTGTTTAAAGCATGTGAGATGGGTATTTTAAGGCTTAAACTATAAAAATGTTTATTTATATGGTCTTTCTATATCGCGGATTTTCTCCTGTTGCTGATGGGTCTAGAACATAACTTCCGCGATACGCGGGCAATCACTTGTATTTAAAAACCCGCAAAGTCGTGAATCCGCGAAATGTGAACCGCGAAGTAGCGAGGGATTACTATATATATATGTGTGTGTGTGTGTATGTATATACAGTGATCCCTCGCTATATCGCGCTTCGCCTTTCGCAGCTTCACTCTATCGCGGATTTTATATGTAAGCATATTTAAATATATATCGCGGATTTTTTGCTGGTTCGCGGATTTCTGAGGACAATGGGTCTTTTAATTTCTGGTACATGCTTCCTCAGTTGGTTTGCCCAGTTGATTTCATACAAGGGATGCTATTGGCAGATGGCTGAGAAGCTACCCAACTTACTTTTCTCTCTCTCTCTCTTGCGCTGACTTTCTCTGATCCTGACGTAGGGGGTGTGAGCAGGGGGGCTGTTCGCACACCTAGACGATACGGACGCTCGTCTAAAAATGCTGAAAGATTATCTTCACGTTGCTACCTTCTGTGCAGCTGCTTCGTGAAGCGACATGCTGCACGGTGCTTCGCATACTTAAAAGCTCGAAGGGCACGTATTGATTTTTGACTGTTTTTCTCTGTCTCTCTCTGTCTCTCTCTCTCCCTGCTCCTGACGGAGGGGGTGTGAGCTGCCGCCTTCAACAGCTTTGTACCGGCGGTGCTTCGCATACTTAAAAGCCAAACAGACCTATTGATTTGTTTGCTTTCCTCTCTCTTTCTGACAGTCTGTGCTCCTGACGCGCACTCCTTTGAAGAGGAAGATATGTTTGCATTCTTTTAATTGTGAGACAGAACTGTCATCTCTGTCTTGTCATGGAGCACAGTTTAAACTTTTGAAAAAGAGACAAATGTTTGTTTGCAGTGTTTGAATAAAGTTCCTGTCTCTCTACAACCTCCTGTGTTTCTGCGCAAATCTGTGACCCAAGCATGACAATATAAAAATAACCATATAAACATATGGTTTCTACTTCGCGGATTTTCTTATTTCGCGGGTGGCTCTGGAACGCAACCCCCGCGATGGAGGAGGGATTACTGTATATATATATATATATATATATATATATATATATATATATATATATATATATATATATATATATTTGTGTGTGTATTTATATATATGTATAAAGAAAGAGGTGTGACATGTTGGTCTGGCAAATTGGTATTACTACCTCCCAGCTCCTCACAGTCTTGAGTTCACTTCACATTTTGGGTCATGGCTATGCTAATTTTGCACATTCTCTCCATGTTTGTACAGGTTTTCTTAGAGGTTATTCATTTTTTCCTTCCAGTTTTCCAAAAACAACAGTGTTATTTTAACTCGTAATTGTAAATCGCCCTCTTATGAACTAAATTTGGTTTCTGCCTTGCACCCTGTCCTACTGGGATGGGCACCCCACAACCCAGAACCAAATGGGTTAGATTCAAATACATGTATCTAGTATGGCTAAATTAATATGACTATGTATTATATATGTGTGTTGAATGTTTATGTGATGGATTAACTGGGATGACATACTGTATTTCAAGTTCAGCTTAGCTAATTAATAGAATATTACTGAGTCATGACAACAGAAGTAATACCCAAAAATATGATGGAAATATGTAATTGTAAATTCACTAAATATATTGCAACATTTTGAGTATATTTTTTAATATGAGGAAGACTGAAAAAAGCATGAGAATGCCATCAGAGATCTGTCTATTTGAAGACAACTCTTAATCTTAAAGATTCATTTGAAACTCATCTTAAACTTTCAAATCTAATCATGCAGCTTGTTCATGAGAGTACAGCCACTTTAGTTTGAAACTCATTACCAGCCAATGGCTCTTTCAGCACAACAGAGCACTTAATGGTACACTTTAGGTGGCAAAATGTTGAAGATTACTGAATAAAATGGGCAGGATCTTCACTCTAGTAGTTTTAACAATTGCTTTCTCTGTTTGATATTTATCTTTCACATTAATACAATTTTTAAAATTCTAAAATTGTTTTTGGCCATTTGAACTTCTTTCATTATGACAAGCTACATCAGCAATGTGTAACCATTTCATGTCTCCATGAACAACAACAACAACATTTATTTATATAGCACATTTTCATACAAATAATGTAGCTCAAAGTGCTTTACATGATGAAGAAAGGGAAAAAAGACAAAGTAAGAATTAAAATAAGAGAATACTAATTAACATAGAATAAAAGTAAGGTCCGATGGCCAGGGAGGACTGAAAAAACAAAAAAAAAACTCCAGACGACTGGAGAAAAAATAAAATCTGCAGGGATTCCAGGCGATGAGACCACCCAGCCCCCTCTAGGCATTCTACCTAACATAAATGATCAGTCCTCATTGTATTCAGGGTTTTCATGGAAGAACTTGATGATGATGGTCACATGGACTTCTGGCCTTTAATCCATCAATGTAGGGACATCATGGTGCTTTGATTAGGTGGTGGTGGCGCAGGTTGCCACCACAGAAAACCAGAAAAAGAACAGAAGAGAAAGTAGGGGTTAGTACAGATTTTGGAGCCACCATGAATAGTAATTATAATTAATTGAATATGCAGAACATCAGGATTAAATTAAAATGAAGTTATGAGAAAGCCATGTTAAAGTAATGTGTTTTTAGCAGTTTTTTTAAAGTGCTCCACTGTATTAGCCTGGCGAATTCCTATTGGCAGGCTACTTCAGATTTTAGATGCATAACAGCAGAAGGCCACCTCACCACTTCTTTTAAGTTTAGTTCTTTGAATTCAAAGCAGGCACTCATTTGAAAATCTAAGGTTACGATTTGGAATATAAGGTGTCAGACATTCCGATATAAAAGATGGAGTGAGATTATTTAAGGCTTTGTAAACCTTAAGCAGTATTTTAAAGTAAATTCTGAATGACACAGGTAACCAGTGTAGTGACATCAAAACTGGAGAAATGTGCTCGGATTTTCTTTTCCTAGTTAGGATTCTAGCAGCTGCATTCTACACTAGTTGCAATCGATTTATGTCTTTTTTGGGTAGTCCTGAAAGGAGTGCGTTTTCAGTAATCTAGTCGACTGAAAACAAAAGCATGAACTAATTTCTCAGCATCTTTCAATGATATAAGAGGTCTAACTTTTGCTATATTTCTTAACTGGAAAAATGCTGTCCTAGTGATCTGATTAATATGCGATTTAAAATTCAGGTCACAGTCAACAGTTACCCCTAAATTCTTTACCTCCGTCTTGACTTTTAATCCTAATGCAAAAAGTTTATTTCTAATAACCTCATTATATCCATTATTGCCAATCACTAAAATTTCAGTTTTCTCTTTATTTAGCTTGAGAAAATTACTATTCATCCACTGAGTAGTGAAACAACAGAGTCGGGGTCATCAGGTGCTATTGATAAATACAGCTGTGTGTCATCAGCATAGCTGTGGTAGCTCACGTTATGCCCTGAGATAATCTGACCTAACTGAACACCATACAGAATATCATGTGTCTTTGAAGTAAAATTACCACAACTAACAAAGAATTTTCTTCCTGCCAGGTAGGATTCAAACCAATTTAAGACACTGCCAGAGAGGCCCACCCATTGACTAAGGCGATTCTTAAGAATATTATGATCAATGGTGTCAAATGCGGCACTCAGATCTAAGAGGATGAGAACAGATAAATGGCCTCTGTCTGCATTTACCCGCAAGTCATTTACTACTTTAACGAGTGCAGTTTCTGTACTGTGATTTGTTCTGAAACCCGACTGAAACTTATCAAGAATAGCATGTTTATTGAGGTGGTCATTTAGCTGCATAATGACTGCCTTCTCTAGAATTTTACTTAAGAAAGGCAGGTTAGAAATAGGTCTAAAATTTTCAAAAGCAGAGGAGTCAAGATTATTTTTCTTGAGTAGGGGTTTAACTACAGCAGTCTTAAGAATGTCTGGGAAGACCCCCGTATCTAATGACGAGTTTACTATGTCAAGAATACTATCAATTAGCACACCCGATACTTCTTTGAAAAAACTTGTTGGTATTGGGTCAAGGACGCAGGTGGAGGGTCTCAGTTGAGAAATTATTTTATATAAATCAGGTAAATATATCCTGGTGAAAGAATTTAATTTATTTATAACGGAGTACTGGGGCTTAAGAGGATAAGCAGTGTTGGGGAGATATACTATATTATTTCTAATATTATTAATTTTTTGATTGAAAAATACAGCAATAGCCTTACAAGTTTCACTGGAAGTATTCTGGAGGCATTCCATTGAGTTACCTGGGTTTAGCAGACGATCAGTCATAGAGAATAAGACTCTGGGATTACTAGCATTGTTATTTATAATTCTAGAGAAATGGCAGCGCCTCTCAAGACGGACTGTGTTATTATATTCTGTTATTTTAACCTTCAATATCTCATAGTGGATAGTTAGTTTCGTTTTTGTCCATTTACGCTCAGCTCTCCGGCATGTTCTCTTTAAATCCGACACTTTTTGGGTCTTCCAGAGTATAACAAAGCTAGATTTTTTAACTGTCTTTTCAGGTGCGACTATGTCAGCAGCAGCTCTCACCTTAGTATTAAAATTTTCCATCTTACTATTTACATTATCCTCGCTATTGTAGCTAGCACTATAAATGGACTGGTTGCTTAGAATGTTTGTAAATTTTGAAGCTGTTGATGAATCAAAGAAGCATTTTTTAACAATATGCTTCTTGTGAATGTTTTCTATCATTATTTCTATATTAAATAGTAAAAGAAAATGGTCTGATAGACCAATATCAAAGATCTGCTTCACATCAACTTTCAGTCCTTTAGTAATCACTAAGTCTACGTATGACCTGCTTTATGTGTAGGCAGATTAACGAGCTGTCTCAAATCAAAAGAGTCCAGGAGGTTCATAAATTATTAACAACTATTATTCCACAATTTTAGATTGTCATTCTGTTCAATATACACACATTGTATATAAAAGTATAAAATAGCTGCTTAGTTTCTTTAAAATTCATATTTAACTCTGGCAATGTAGAGATATTATTCAGGTTAATTCAGCCCTTTTACCTAAGGTGCATGGGATTGGGAAATCTTTTTTTGTGATTCGGACATTCTACATCAAAAACCCCCAAAAAAGAATACTAAACAATGTAATGATTTACATAAAGCATAATAAGCATTACAGTCACTTCAGATCACTACTCAGGACCACTTTTAAAAGCTAATACATCTGTAAATATTTTTGGAAGAAGAATTAATTTTTTTTCACTCCTATTGTGTGTTCTAAAATTACTGAAGCTGTTATCAGATTACTTGGAGATCTTCGCTTACATTTATGAATTTAAGAATTAAGGATAAGCTTCCGACTAGGCTAGTTAAGTACATCAGATTTCTTCAATTTAGTCTGTGGAAGAAAATTTTAAATACAGACAACCCCCACTGGAATGTCCCAATTTAAGAAATAAAACACAGGCAGGAGAAAGCATCAATCATTATTCTTTATCTAAATCTTGCAAGAGGCAACACGTCTTAGTAGCAACATGTTACAAAGAAAAAAGTGTACTCTGTGCTATATTTATACAATTCATTGATTAGGTCACTACTCAAAAAAAAAAAGAATTGATTACATAATCAGAATACTTTTAACATGATTGGCAACACCTAGTTGCTAACAGGACATGACAAAATTGATACTTTAAATGACCACAATTTGATTGATAGTCCTGTTAGCTTAGGATGTACATGACATTTTAAATGCATTATTTTTATTCTTATTTTAGGAGATATGTAAGTTCCATTCAGATTCATCCCATTTTTTTAAAAGAAAGAGGAAGATCTAATTTTTCAAAAACAGGAAACTTAGTACTAAGTGGAAATATAGAAAATAAATATGCCATAAAATG
Source organism: Erpetoichthys calabaricus (assembly GCF_900747795.2). Taxonomy (NCBI): domain Eukaryota; kingdom Metazoa; phylum Chordata; class Cladistia; order Polypteriformes; family Polypteridae; genus Erpetoichthys; species Erpetoichthys calabaricus. Next base: position 108,470,647 of record NC_041401.2, read on the forward strand.
TAACATTTTCTCTTAAGGGCTATATAAAATAACAAGAAATGCATTTATCATAGTGAATAATAAAATAACAGCATCAGCTTTTAAGTATAAGCTCAGAAGGATATGAGACTCAGACACATGCTAGGTGCACATTGGACCAGGTTTCAAATTCAGCTCTTACAAGTCTTTCAGTTTTGCCCTGTTGAAATATAAATGCCATCCTTTCTTTCACTTTTCTCCTAATTTGTTGCAACTGACCTCCATAAAGCAATGAAATATGGTCTTGCAGTAGCTTGTTGTCCAGCAACTTATCTCGAGGCATAGTCAGTTCTGCTCAGTCTGGTGGTAGTTTAGGCATTTTATCACAATTTATTCTAACCCTTGGCCTGATCTTCCCCTGAACATGCAGGAAATTGTTCAGTCTCGTGCAGCCAGTCCTGTATGTCAGGGGTTGAGCGAGGGCCCGGGGGGAGGTCTGACCGCATACATTATAGGGAACTTCAAGGGGCACTCTCTCGCTGTGTTCCAACAAAAGATCAGGGTTACCATTATCAGTTGGTAGTGCCCGAGACATATGTGCCCAGGTTCCTACAATATTACCATGATAGCCCAATCGGTGGCCACCTTGGACGTATGAAGACTCTGTTCAAGATCCTGGAGGTGACATGGTGGCTGACAATATGCAAAGACGTCTGGTCCCATGTCCAGACTTGTACCACCTGTCAACAATACAAAACTCCACCTGGTCTCCCATTGGGGCAGCTTCAGCCAGTAACCATCACTACCCCAGGGGAGAACCTAGGCGTGGACCAAATGGGACCATTTCATGCCAGTAAGAACTGGAAGACCTACCTGATGGTGGTTGTGGACTATTTTACCCAGTGGATGGAGCTATTCCCCATGGCTAATTCCACAGCCAAGAAGATATGCTCCACCCTGAAGGACGAAATATTTACCCGATGGGGGGTGCCAAAGAACATCATCACAGACCGGGACTCGCTGTTTACCTGTTCACTGGCCAAAGAATTTTGGAGATAACGGGGGGTGGTTCACCTGAAGACAACAGCATACCACCCCCAATCTAATCGCACTGAGTGTGTGAACCGGACCCTGAAGACCATAATTGCATCCTTCGTCGGAGACCACCATCAGGGTTGGACAAAGTGGCTGCCTGAGCTCTGTTTAGCATTGAACACAGTGGTGCACAAAGTTCTCTGCATTGTTAGCTTTAGGCAGACAACTAAATGGTCCTCTGGAAAGAATAATTGATCACAATCCACCCAAACCAGACACATCGATTCATGATCATTTACAAGCCTTACAGCAGATTACGCAACGGGTGAAGGAGGGGATGGTGAGGTCCCAGTCCAGACAGTCTCAATCGTACAACCAGAGACATAAGCTTGTACAATTATTGGTTGAGGAAAAATTCTGGATCAGGACTCATCCCCTCTCCAAAGCCTCAGATAAATTCACGGCTAAACTGGCTCCGAAGTAGTTTGCCCGGCAACTGTTGTCCAACAGAAGGGTCCAATGACCTACACAGTAGTGTGGGGATTGCCGAGGACTAAGAAGGTAGACACGGTGAACATCTCAAACCTCAATCCTTGGTTCAGCCATATACCATGACTTGGGGGTGGGGATTGTAACGGTGCTACTAGAGGTTAAAACTGCAACTCCCAGCAGTCCCTGCAGTGGCTCTGATTGGTCTTCTGTCAAGGGTGCAGGGGCTGTTGGGGTCAAAGGAGGTCAGCGTGGCTTTTAAAAGGGGGCCGGTGACCAAAAAGTGAAGGTGTTTTTTTCTAATCTGTGTTCCAAGTTCCTGTCTGTCTGCCTTCTGTTAGGTTACCTGTACTTAATCGTTTTGTCCTGGATTGTTTCGTTGTTGGGGTCTGGATTGTCTGCTGTCTGCCTGTTGTCACACACGTGCACTTAGGAGGCAATCAACAGGTCCAGAGGTGAGTGAATGGTTACAAGATGGGGGGGGGGGGGGTTGTATGATGGTGCTAATGCCTCTCTTTCTGACCCTGCAGAACTAAAGATGACAAATAATTACATACCTGCAATAAATCACTCTTCAGACAATGGTTCATCTTACACTTCTACATCCATAACGCTACGTCCGGCTCCTGTTGATGACGTCACTTTCCGG